>NW_016158612.1:70127-105742 GCF_001687245.7 Rhagoletis zephyria
GTTGCGGCATCGCCTGGCATAATGTCCTTCCTGCCCACATCTCCTGCATACGTTGTTGGGGTCGAAGCTCTTGTTTCTGGATAGGTCACGACAATGTGTTTCCGTCGCTGAGCGGTGTGGTGTAACTGGCGGGTGGCGTTGTGTCGTCCGCACCAGTGGGGTGCGATGAGATGGTTCATCCGGTTGAGTGGTGGTCCTCATCGGGTTGTCGCCGGTGACATGCCTTGCCACCTCCCGGCGTGATGTCTCCGTCGTCCGTCTGTGGCCTTCGTGGATACACTCGTACTCCTCCGAGAGCGTGAGTAGTTCAGATAGAGTGGTGAAACCCCGCCGCCGAATGTATAACAAGTAATCGGGGTGGCTGTTGCGGAAAATTCTTTCCAAACGCTGCTCGCTGCTATACCCGGCATGTCGCATCAGGTTCTGTATCGCGATTACGTACTCCTTATATTTCTCCCGTGGGTGCTGCCTTCTCTGCCGTATATCGTCCTCGAGGCGTTCGAAATACCGAGTTGGCAGGAAGAAGCGTAGGAAGTCGCGCTTGAAGGTTATCCAGCTACTCCAGTGTTCGTTGTTGTTGCGGTACCAGTGAAGAGCGGTGCCGCACAGCAACTCGGGCATGGTTTTTGGCAGGAGGTCCACGTTCAAGGCATACACCTCGGCCAGTTCCTCCAATCGCTCTACAAACACTAGCGGGTCTCGCCCACCGTCATATTTTACTGACCACTTCCTTACCTGGTCGATGATAGGTGCAAACGTGTGGGTCGGTGCTTGGTTTGCAGGGTTGGCTGGACTTGCGTTCGGCCCGACGGTTGTTGTCGGCGGGTGCTGGTAAATTGGTGGCTGATCTGATGGCAGCTGGTGCTGGTGTAGCGGTACCGCCAACTGGCTCTGTGTCGTGTTTTCCATAGGAGTAGTCGTACTGCCCGTACGTTCATCCGGTGGTACTGGCGTCTTCTGCTCCTCCTCGTCTTCCGAGGCAACCTCGCTGCCTCTGTTGGTGATTCCCATCGCCTGGAATTTGGCATAGATCTCTGGGTCAGTGTGCGCCTTGGCCGCCAGCGCCGTTATGCGCTTGCGTATTTCTCGGGCGGTACCCGCGCACTCGATTCCCAATTCCTGTGCGATGGATACTAGTTGCTCCTTAGGTATATCATCTAGCCATGCTGTGTTGATCACTTCCGCCATTTTGTTCGTATCCAACATATAATAATTTTTCCTTTACACGTGTACGATTTACCAAGGGTCCCTGCTCGGGCGCCAATTGTAACGAAGCGTTTTATCGCCCCGCCGCTTCTTCTACAATGCTGGTGTATACTCGCCAGGGTTCGTTACAATAAATTTGTAGTTTCGGGGCTCTGGTAAATCGCACTTTATTAATTTAATTTTCTTAATTTTTATAAAGAATATATAACAAATAACAAAATTTGCTGGCGTCACTTGCAGTGGTTGGGTAACGGCTTCCTGTCCCGTTATGGGCCCGTTAGGCGGTAGTGGCGTGGCTTCAATTCTGGTGAGCAGCGCTCTGTTGACGATGTTGAGTGGCGCGCTGCTAACCTCGGTACGCCTGTCGTTGCGCTGCTGACGGCGACGGGTAGCGCTCTTGCGGGTGCGCTTGGTGTTGCGCTGTTGGCGGCGCCGGATAGCGCTCTTGCTGGCGCGCTTGACGTGGCGCTGCTGACGACGACGGGTAGCGCCCTTGCGGGTGCGCTTGGTATTGCGCTGTTGGCGGCGCCGGATAGCGCTCTTGCTGGCGCGCTTGACGTTGCGCTGCTGACGGCGACGAGCGGAGATCGTTCGTACGCGGCTTCGCGGTAGACAGTGGCGAGCGGCGACCGAAACCGTTTTTAATGATTACTACTCTGAGTGGTGATGTCTTGCGGTGTGTGTACCACTCGCAAGCAATCGCTCCATTCAGCGGTAGTTCTCACTATCAAATATGGTTTTTCTACCTTTGAGGGGTGATGTCTTGTGGTGTGTGTACCACTCACAAGCTATCGCTCCCTTCAATTTTAGTCGTTCGCTCGCGACCACAGCTCCGTGCTGACTGCCTGTTTTCTGGCTGTGCTCTATATTTTATGGGCTGTGTGCTTGATGTTGCGTGGCCGTGCAGCCACATGTTGCTGTGTGATGTTTCGTTGCCATGGTCACAAAGATGCTGTCGTGTGTTGCTACGAGTTGTGTTGCTATTAGTTGTGTTGCTTGACTGGCTGTTATGCGGTGTCGTATTGCCGCTTATGTTACAGATGTTTGTGTGGGCTAAATTTCATACTGAACATTTAGTCCTCACATTATATCTAATTGAACCCTAGAAGCATCTTCAGAACTCTTAATCGAAGAAAAAACTTTTAGGTCATCCGCGTAAAGCAAGAACCTAGAGAACAAAAAACAGCTGCCTATATCATTAATAAAAAGAGGGTCCTAAGATGCTACCCTGTGGTACTCCAGATGATGCAGTAAATGGAGTAGAAGATACCCTTTCGATTGAGACCACGCAGCACCTATTACTTAAATAAGAATTCAGCCACTTCAGGAATATAGAGTGGAAACCCATCGTGGCAAGCTTGCGCAACAGAATGCAATGGGATACTTTGTCGAATGCCTTGAAAAAGTCAGTGTATATACAATCAACTTGGAGCCCAGAAGAAAACGTGTCAATGCAGTATTCACTAAAGACCGCTAGGTTAGTAAGCGTAGACCGTTCAGCGACAAAGCCATGCTGGTGAGGTGAGATTAAACTCTTAACGGCAAAGTACATTTTTTCCTTCACTATACTTTCGAACAGTTTAGAAATTGTAGACAGCTTGGAGATAGGCCTATAGTTAGTAACATCATTCTTTTTGCCACTTTTGAAAATTGGGGTAATAGTGGTTACTTTCCAGTTATCCAAAAAAACTCCAGTACGTAGTGAGGTGCTGAAAATAAATTTAATAGGTGGTATTAGCGCTGGGCATTTTTTTAGAAGGGCGGAACAAAGACCATCAATGTCAGTCTGAGTTGAGACTTTTAAAGAACTAATGCCCCGAATTATGTCATCAGAAGTAAGACTTAGGGAGCCAAAGTTTAGTGATGAATGTGGGTTATTGTGAGAAGAGTAGCACGGGTCGCTAACGTCGTCATTAGAAAAATTCGATTTGAAAAAATCGGGCGAATAAATTGGCAACTTCTAAAGGAGAGCTAGCAAGTTTTTCCCCAAGACAAACCGCAGAAGGAACACCTACGCTGGACTTGATAGACTTAATTTAGTGCCAAAAAGTTTTAGGATTTGATTTAATGTTCGATTCTACACTGAAAATATAGTTTCTATAAAGGAACTTATTTAGGCAGTTGAATTTTTTCAACAGTTGCTGATACCGTATAAAATGAGGCTGTACCTTAGTTTTTTGAACTTATTAAAAAACTTATTTCGTTGGTTCTTAAGTTTTTTTAGTTCATAATTGTACCACGGAAGTTTGTAGGCCCTTTTTTTCTTTATTGGAATATTACTAAGACAGATTTCGTTTACTCGATATTTAAAAGTACAATAACAGCTTTCAACATCTAAGCTTCAGAACAGATTCGCCCAGTCAGTTTCAAGTAAGCAAGAGTTTAGTTTATCAAAGTGTTGTGACTTGTTGTGTTGTGATTCATATTTGAACGTAACTTTTTCTTCAGACTTGCTGACAGAGAATTCATAGAATTCCACCTTAAGTGATAACGAGACATGATGTTTGTCTACCGGAGAGAATGGGGAAAGATACTGGGAAATGGTGGTGTTAATATTCGCACTGGTGAAAACCAGATCAAGAATTCTATTAAGCTTGTTAGTAAAATAATTAATTTGAGTTAAATCTAGGCTTAAGATATTATCTATACAATACGACCCATGCGCAGCTGTAATATTGGTTGGAGTAAGACCCAAGTTAGAGAAACATCCAGACCACGAAATGTTAGGATGGTTGAAGTCACCAAATACACAAAGATGATTATCAGCTAAGGTGTTATGAACTAAGTGAACGTTATTATCTGTGTGTGCTTTATAAATGGAGTAGTTGCTATTAGGCGGAATATACGATGCAATTAGATATAAGGAGCCATAAGCAGGTGATCCACTTAGGCAGATACACAATTGATCCAAAATGGTATCCGAATTCCAAAGAGTTACTTGACAAGCCCGTAATCTCCGTTGTACCGCAATTAGCACACCACCTCCAAGCGAGCAGCCCGTTTTTATTGCATTTCGGTCTTTACGAAAGACATTATATACTTTGGCATCAAAAAACTCTTGATCAAAAAAGTCCGTACTCAGCCACGTTTCCACAAAGATAATAACATCAAACTCCGAATAAGCACTTAAAATGCGAATAGCCTCAGATTTAGTCCGAATGCCGCCCATGTTTTGAATGTAAATCTTTAGTTCTTTAAACTCACAAACTTTTTTGTTAGTTAGTTGCTAGGCAATCTTATTTTTTCCGGTAGCATTTTCAATAAATTGAAAAGGTCGAACTTTGACGTCGGCTGGCCATATCGCAGGATCTAGAACCTTGCCAAGGAGCGTAGTCGAGACACTAGAGGTATCAAACTATCGATAGTGACACCATCGATAGTTTTGATAGTTTTCAGAAAAACTATCAATATTCACGATAGTCTCGAAAAAAACAAAACTATCGATAGCACTATCGATAGCGCTAAATCAGTTCGATTTCTTTGTTTTTACAGGATCATAGTGAAATAAATATTATCTTATAAAAGTTATAATCATTCAAAATTAAGTAAATGCTTAGCCAAAATACTTATCTTTTTAGAAAGTTCAAAAACGAACACAAGTTATACAAACAAAACAGGATTTACGATTAACATATGTATGTAGTTTGGCCTAAATGCGCGCATATTTGAATATGACGTCGGCATCACACTAAAAAACAAAGATTTTAATTCAAAATCAAAAATTCAAATAATTTCAAAATAATTGGTAGAGATGATCGATAGTCCTACTAAACTATCGATATTTTTGATAGTATAAGAAAAAACTATCAATGAGTATTGATAGTCTAAAAAAATTTTAATTATCGATAGTGCCATCGATAGTTTGACAACTCTACGAAACACCAAGCTTAAAATGAATCTTTCTTAGCTTGTTAATATCAGTTTCTTTTTTAATGAGGGGGAAGCAGGCAATTTGGCCGCTATCAATTGCGGCGTTTCTCGCTACATAGGCTATGATATTTTCGGCACTGACAGTAGATTTGAAGGACAACAGATGGATCCAGGTTTTGGATGCGGCAACGTCGAGATCCGTGCTTTTGTTGACACCAATTACTACGTCAGTGGTAGTCTGATTTTTGGACTTTTTCGTCTGCATTCGTGTCCACTGTGCAGGCGATTCCAAATTAGATTCAGCCGGCGGGAGTGACAGAGCATCAGCGTTTAGTTGAGAATGTACATAACTAACATCATCAGTGGTAGTAGCAGCAGCCGAATTAGCAGCAGAGGCAGAATTAGAGACAGCATCAGCATACGAGAGTGGTCCCTTAGTAGTAGCGGTCATTAATGTTGTCACGCCGACATTACTGTTTCCGATACCGACGCAAGCAGAGTTGGCAGTAGTCTTAGTGGTTGCTATTGTTGATTTAGTCACACTGATAGGCTCAGGCGCACAGAGTGAAACAACGGGGATGACACCAGCGGGGCTAAGAGAGCGAAGAGAATTTGAACGAGTTGTAGTTTTCGAAGATGTAGGGGAAACTGGGGTACCTTTGACACCTTTTTTTTGAAATCATATATCTCGAAATGTGTTTGAATTATCATAAAATAAGTTGTTACCTGCTTTAGGGCAATTATTCAGCTTTATAATATTGACGGAGTTTTTTTTCAAGCGACCCCCTTTTACACTTTAATTTACAGTTTTTTAAAAAAACCCAATTTGTCAAATGTGCCCCTGTCACGGGGTACATTTGACTTTAGGAGGGGAGCATTTGACACCTACATGCATCTTTAAAGGAAACAATTTTGTGTTGTCTTTTAATTAAAATAAACCAGCATTTTGTATATAAACTCATTTTATTTTAATTTTGGAAAGCAAAAAATATTTCAGTTACAAATTTTCAATTAAAAGAAAAGAAAAATTCAAAGGAAATAAATTATTAGTTTTGATAAAAAATTATTTTATATAATACTTTGATAAGTCCAGTTTAAAAATGTATTTTGTACGACACCGTGAAGTTGAAGCAGGATTTTCAGGAATTGGCAACTTTAGCTCTATTTCACTGCGCATAATTATAGCCAAATCTTCAATTTCTGGTTTAACAAAAGCCCAACTTGAAGGAGATGTCTTTCGGAAAAATGTGATGTTATAAGTGCAGTTGCCAAATGTTTCTAGTATTTCACCTACATAGAAAACGGTCTTTTTGATATTTTCTTGGAATGTTACCAGAACGTAGTCTCCCACAGTCAAATTATCATCATCAGTTATTTTGTGTGCCTCCAAATCATCTGCCCGGGAATCATCCATCCGGATTTTGTATTCAATATCAACGAACCGGGCATGCATCCACTTCCGAATCTTTCACTAAATCGTACACGAGGAAATATATAAGCCGGAGGCAAACGATTTCCGCAAGCGTTAACTATGCCAACGATTGTAACCAAGCTGCCGCGCTCAGCGGAAGATGCTTGAGAAACAGAACGTTGTCCTTTTGCAGCACAAATCTAGAGAATAAATATGTTATTTACAGTCATTAACGTGTTTTTCCAACCAGGCTGAAAATACCATCAAATGTATAAGTCTATCTTACCTTAATAGGCTCCATCACGGTAGTTAAACCAGTTTCGTCCAAATTATAGATATCTTTTGGTTGCAATGAGTACTTTTCAAACAACGTAGTAAGGTTTTTGAAAAAACTTTCCACTGCTGATTTAGTAAAACCGCGTAATCTTGCCAAACTGATCTTTTCAGGTNGAACACAGAAATTTTTTTCCGTGCATTTCCACCAACACATTCTCATTTTTTATTTCATAACTAATACATTCTCATTTTNGCCCCATTCAAAAATGTCAAATGTACCCCAACAGAGTTTACTTTAGAAATTTAAATTTTCTTACCTTTTCAATTCTTTTATTCTTAAATTTCCAAATCTTTTCAAAATTATTCAGAATAATACTAGTTAAGTTCACTTAGCACTTTAAAATTGTGTTCAATTGACTTCACAAATGTCTTGCATATCACCGCCATAAAATAACACAGAACGCAGAGAAAAGAGAAAAACACGTGTTGCTTCACCAAAATGTAAACAGTAACTGGCAAACTTCACCATGTTGAATAAAATCAAATACTTCACCATTCCCAATTTATAAAAGCAATTGATTTTACAGGCTTGACTTCGAAAAGGGCATAGTCAAATGTGCCCCAAAGTCAAAGGTACCCCAGTTTCCCCTACATTTCAAAGCGTTGTTGGTAGTTTGAAATTTAGCGTCGGTACACTTGTTTATGTCGCGAGACTCCTTGATTAAATTAGCAAGAGAGGAGAACGCCGACAGCAACTTATCAAAGCGAAATTTACTTTGCAGGGAGCGAACTTCAGCTTCAAGTGATTCTGTCTGTTTGACGAGTGACAAATTGTCTTCACGCAGAGAATTGACTGCAGCAACCATGCGAGTGCAGCAACCATGCGANGTTTTTGGCGGACACTGGTTTATGTACACATGTATGTTGTCACTCATTTTACGAATTAGAGTTAGCAGGAAAAAAGAAACAACAGCTATGGAAACGACCAGAGAACGTAGAAAAAACGCGTCCACGCGNCGAGTGACAAATTGTCTTCACGCAGAGAATTGACTGCAGCAACCATGCGAGTGCAGCAACCATGCGAGTATTTCCTTCTTTAAGAGCGGTGATTTCGTTTAGTGCTGCCTCTAAAGCAATTGATTGCTTAGATGTGAGTTGCTTGACCAACTTGATTAGCTCACTTTGCTCTATATTATTAGCATTACACTCATCCGTGTTGTTGGGTGGTGGAGGCAAACGAAGAGAATGACGCCGGTCTGCAACACACCGATTACAATGAAATTGCTTACCCGTTATTAGCAAAAACTCAAGATCAGCTGGCAGAAGGTTAACACAGCTTAGATGAAAAAGCTAATTTCACTCATTGCACTGCACTTTATCTTGTGCACGCTCTACCTTATTTGCACATACACACGGCATTGTTAGTTCAAAAATAGCAGGCAAAAATATTAAATATTACGTATTAGAGTCACTGTCTCAAATAGAAAGAGAAAGGCACACAATTTCTGATTTCTGATAGTTTATGTCAGTGCCCGCCAAACACTTTCCTGGGAAACGAACTATATTCGGCCTTTCACATGTACACAATCGGCTTCTTACACATACACAATCCGAACGTCAACAGAAAGAATAGCAGAGCAACAAATTTTATTTAGTTGCATGCAAACAATAGGCGAAGCAGGTTAATGACGCATTATTGTCGAATAAAGTAGGTACACTGAGCAGAATGAATGAATATTCATTCAAAAATTTTATAACACAATTTTTCGTACATACAGCCCTAGAAATAGGTATGTATATGGTACCAAGTCGTGCTTTTTCCTCATATTAAAATAATTTTGTGAATTATGTATTTTTTTTTTAATACCAGACTAGTCCTCAATTAAAACATACAATATGTTTTGTTATTTATCTTTTGGTTTAGTCGTTATTTTAAACTGTTCTTAAATGTCAAGTTTTACCTAATTTTAAAATAAATTTATATTAGATATATATATTTTCATTTTATTTCTACTTGAAACCAACGAAATTTTCTTTTAATATTCAGAGTGCTCGAAGCACGTTATCTTTTTTGCTCAGAAATCCACACTTAAATTATAAAAAATAATAATAATTTTGTACAATACATACAAAATTTTACCAACTTTTTCCTTTCTCAGGGCCGTTAACTTTCATTATATGCTTCTATGTTGTTTAGATCTAAAAACACGCACAATGAAAAAACTGCAAAAAAACCTACCAAAGTTTTTATAATAAGTAATAGAACACAGAAATTTTTTTCCGTGCATTTCCACCAACACATTCTCATTTTTTATTTCATAACTAATACATTCTCATTTTAAGACTTTTCTGTTTTTGGCGGACACTGGTTTATGTACACATGTATGTTGTCACTCATTTTACGAATTAGAGTTAGCAGGAAAAAAGAAACAACAGCTATGGAAACGACCAGAGAACGTAGAAAAAACGCCTCCACGCGCAACGACAGTTCAATTGCTTTCTCCGATTTGCTGAGATAATTGAGAAATATAACTAAACTTAAGATTTTTTTGTAGAAAGGTCTATACATTATCAGGGGCGCACCCAGGAATATATTTTAGGGGGGTTTTATATTTCTGAAGATACATCACCGGAAAATACTGAAAATTTGCTTCAGATAATACATAAACTGCACTTTATTTACAGATTTAAGGCCTGTATGCAGCTCTCAAGAAAAGCAAAAACTCCATATAAAATGACGTACAAGAAATGGCTAAGAAATTTTCTTGAGTCAAATTTCCTTAAGGCAGTACGCAGTTCTTAAGAAATTTACTACGTTTTCTAGTACGGTTTTCTAAAGTTTTTTGTGAAAAAAGAGCACAAGGCAACGCAGGCTTGCAGCAGAAATATATGCCCGTTCCATTNAATTTCACTCATTGCACTGCACTTTATCTTGTGCACGCTCTACCTTATTTGCACATACACACGGCATTGTTAGTTCAAAAATAGCAGGCAAAAATATTAAATATTACGTATTAGAGTCACTGNTCTGTGTTCATTCTTTCGATTTCTGGTTTTCGGTAGAGATGGTGATTTTTCACGATTGCTAAATTTTTTTAATATTTCAAATACCGAAATAATTAATTGAACTCTCAAGAAAAACGAAAAANAGAAAGGCACACAATTTCTGATTTCTGATAGTTTATGTCAGTGCCCGCCAAACACTTTCCTGGGAAACGAACTATATTCGGCCTTTCACATGTACACAATCGGCTTCTTACACATACACAATCCGAACGTCAACAGAAAGAATAGCAGAGCAACAAATTTTATTTAGTTGCATGCAAACAATAGGCGAAGCAGGTTAATGACGCATTATTGTCGAATAAAGTAGGTACACTGAGCAGAATGAATGAATATTCATTCAAAAATTTTATAACACAATTTTTCGTACATACAGCCCTAGAAATAGGTATGTATATGGTACCAAGTCGTGCTTTTTCCTCATATTAAAATAATTTTGTGAATTATGTATTTTTTTTTTAATACCAGACTAGTCCTCAATTAAAACATACAATATGTTTTGTTATTTATCTTTTGGTTTAGTCGTTATTTTAAACTGTTCTTAAATGTCAAGTTTTACCTAATTTTAAAATAAATTTATATTAGATATATATATTTTCATTTTATTTCTACTTGAAACCAACGAAATTTTCTTTTAATATTCAGAGTGCTCGAAGCACGTTATCTTTTTTGCTCAGAAATCCACACTTAAATTATAAAAAATAATAATAATTTTGTACAATACATACAAAATTTTACCAACTTTTTCCTTTCTCAGGGCCGTTAACTTTCATTATATGCTTCTATGTTGTTTAGATCTAAAAACACGCACAATGAAAAAACTGCAAAAAAACCTACCAAAGTTTTTATAATAAGTAATAGAACACAGAAATTTTTTTCCGTGCATTTCCACCAACACATTCTCATTTTTTATTTCATAACTAATACATTCTCATTTTAAGACTTTTCTGTTTTTGGCGGACACTGGTTTATGTACACATGTATGTTGTCACTCATTTTACGAATTAGAGTTAGCAGGAAAAAAGAAACAACAGCTATGGAAACGACCAGAGAACGTAGAAAAAACGCCTCCACGCGCAACGACAGTTCAATTGCTTTCTCCGATTTGCTGAGATAATTGAGAAATATAACTAAACTTAAGATTTTTTTGTAGAAAGGTCTATACATTATCAGGGGCGCACCCAGGAATATATTTTAGGGGGGTTTTATATTTCTGAAGATACATCACCGGAAAATACTGAAAATTTGCTTCAGATAATACATAAACTGCACTTTATTTACAGATTTAAGGCCTGTATGCAGCTCTCAAGAAAAGCAAAAACTCCATATAAAATGACGTACAAGAAATGGCTAAGAAATTTTCTTGAGTCAAATTTNAGAGCTGGATTCTTATCTTTAAGATACAGATTGTATTTGAGGTTATTAGCTTTAGGGGGGGTTTGAACCCCAAAACCCACCCATTGTGTGCGCTAATGTACATTATAATTTCTTATCCCATATGATTATTTCGCCCGCAAGAAAAAAATCATTTTCACATACGATAAAATTTACAGTCATTTTTGGGGGTAGCTTTTGAGTTTCAAGCCGTAATATTTGAACAGGTTGTAAACCGAATTTCGTAAAAAATGTAACATACGATAATTTTGCGCAAAGAGGTCGATATCTTTCTTGGAACATTTTTCGTTTGAAGGATGGAATTATTTTAACAAAGTGCTCAGAACTTCGATTATACTAATTTAAATTACAAACTCAATTTTGTACAAAGTATAATGTTCCATAGCGCCGAACTACAAAATATTGACAATGTATACTGTTCGAAAACGCTTCCGAAAAGTTATCGAAACGCATCGCTAGAGCAATCAGCGCGTCATAAATACGGTGACCATATTAACCAACGTAAAATAAAGGACATTTTTTCAAAATAATACATAGGTATAATACAAGTACCTCAAGCATATCGTAATTTAGATCAAATTTACCAGTTAATTATATTATTTAATTGTGCAAGTTCCCCTTCTCGAAAAACGTTGTAACCGGATTTTAACCGATTCCGAAAAATGAAACCAAATCCTTATAAAGCACTTCAACAATGCACTGAACAATGAATTTTACTCAAAGTATTTAATTTTTCTAAGAAAATGTGTAAACATTAGTTAATTTTTGTTACAATTATGTAAATTTCGCACATCAGTATTAGATATGATTCGTGATTTATAGATTGTACAAAGATTACCGATTAAATAAAAACCCTTAAGTGGGGTGCGAAACTGGCGAAGGTTGACATTATATTTTATAAGGGGTATTTTATTTTTTCATATTCTCTGTTTAAAAATTGACCTCTGCCAAATCGAAAGCACATTTAAAGGACAGTTTAAGAAATAAAGGACAAATGGCGTCCTTTATTTTGAAAAAAAATATAAAGGATAGGGGGTTAAAATAAAGGACTGTCCCTTAAAATAAAGGACGGATGGTCACCGTAATCATAAACAAAGTTGATGCTTCGTTGTTATTGGTTACCATTGGTGTTTTTTAAAGATGGAAAATTCAAAAAATTGTTCATTGCTATATTGAATATTTAAAATATGCAATGTATNATAAAGGATAGGGGGTTAAAATAAAGGACTGTCCCTTAAAATAAAGGACGGATGGTCACCGTAATCATAAACAAAGTTGATGCTTCGTTGTTATTGGTTACCATTGGTGTTTTTTAAAGATGGAAAATTCAAAAAATTGTTCATTGCTATATTGAATATTTAAAATATGCAATGTATATGGTTGCAGTGTGTCGCAACTCTGCTTATACAAACAGTTTGAATACCGCAGTATAACAGTTTCCAAGCATTGTATTGATACGTTTTGGAAGTCAGCCTGCCTCGTAACCGCGTAAACCTCGTAAATAAACCGGGTTTCCATACAAAGTTAAGTAAGTTTTCGAAGTTTATGTGTTTACGAGGTTGCGAGGCATTTACACGTTTATATAGATTGCCCTTATATCTAATTATATGTGTAAAAGTGCTACACCTGTCAGCCTGGTACTACACAGCCATGGTTTTAACTGGCCTTGGCTTGAAGAATTTTTTTTGAAGTAGCGTTACTATGAGTATCTTTATTTGTGTCCAGATTGCAGAAAACTGGGCTCCAAGTAAAAGTAAATTTTTAAACTAATTGCAGGGAATTTCATGAGTTTTTAAAAATTAATGATGGCCAACAATAAGTCAAAATGGAGCCAAAAACCAACAAATATTAGAGCAAATACATATGTGTATTAATATACATATATAAATTAATTCGATTTTTATTATGTATATATGTTGAAAATTTTATATATTTACATACTATACCAGGGTTGGGCAAACCCGAGGCCGAAAAGAGTCATATGTAAATTCTAAATGCTACAACGAGCGAAACAAAATCAAAAATTTTATTTTTAAATAAAATTATTATTAGAAATCAAAAACATTAATTTTATTATAATTTTAATATACGTAACATAGATATTAAAGAAAATTCAAAAGAGTATTTGGCAAAATTTTCAAAATCTGGTTTTACGTCAGTTAAAGCCGTTCGTAACAGTTCTGTTAATTGTTGGTTAGTAAACGTTTGTTTAAAATCTCCAGTAAAAAATGTCCAACAGCAAAATTCCGGCGAAATGTCATCTGTTCTATCACAAGCGAAAAATATCCAGTTAGACGAACAGCTGATAGAAATGTTGTTTACATTCAGAAGTATGAAATTGAAAACGTAAGAAAACAAATCCTGAATTCTTATCCTGACACAGTTCACTGACTAAACGAATAATTACTTACTTCTTACAAGCTTCATTAGTCGCATTTTACCATTTTAACTTCCAAACCATCAACTTCGTTTTAGAAATTTGCGTAAATTTCAACCAGTTGTTTTTGATCAGCTGTTTTCTTGTTGGCAAATTGCTGTTGGCATAAATTATCCAGCAGAAACCAGCAGATTTCCCTCAAAATGAAATGTCTTTCAACTAATTTGCAAGTTTTTTGCGTACGCGAACACAAAAAGCTGGCTTATGACGTACCCAAACGTACATTTATGTATGTACACTAGACCAGGAGTTCTCAAACTTTTAAAATAATGAAACCCCTACTAAATACTTTTAAATTTATGGAACCCCACATCAAATTACTAAAAATCAAAGGGCCTGCAATATAATGGTGAATAAAATTTACTAGAAATATTATACATACATACTTTAAATTTACATGTGAAGAATGAAATGGTTTCACTGCTAAATATTGCTTTATAGTTCGATATTATGTCTGAAGGTTGTATTCGCATTTCTGGGGTACCTGAATTTGGTTTTTGTATAGGTGTAAGCTGGAACCCTTGTTTCACAACGATACGTTGTGACAGAAGGAGGCAAAATCTAAGATAGCCTTTTTAGCTACTTCATGGTATTTAAACCTAACACTAACCCAAAACACGTCCAGAGACACAGACTCAAATATGTTTTTCAATGTCTAAAAATTCTGAAGATCTACGAATGCTTCGTAAATGGATTTTGCAATCATCGATATTACTACTACTATCCATTAACATTACTACTACCATCCGAAAAATAATGGGAAACATTCAATGCTCTTTTTTTCCACACAGGTATTCCAGAAATTACATTTTCCTTAAAAGGATGATAATTTTTCCCTGGCCAAAAATGCTGCAAAAATGTAGTAATTTCACTGATCTTTCTACAAGTGTTGTAGGCCGGATATTCGAATAATACTAATAAGCTTCTCCTCCAATTTTTGGTAGGCGTCTTGATGTTGTTACAAAAAAGGAGGGACCTACAGCTTTACGCTGCCTTCGAACAGCCAATGGATGTTATGAGAAGCTTTTTCATGGCAGAAACACACTCGGATGTTTGGCATTGCCTGCCGAGGGGCACCGAAATCGCGCATATGGAAACTGTGCATTTAGACATTTCGGTTTCAACCGAAACTGTGCATGTATGCTTCATTTCGGTTTTGGCCATATGTATTATTTCGGTTTTCATCCGAAATTGTGCATGTATGCATTACTTCGTTTTTTTTCCATATGCATTTTTTCGATTTTAAAACGAAAGTATGCATATGCATAATTTCGGTATTTTCTCATATGCATTATTTCGGGTTTCAACTGAAAATGTGCATTTATGCATTACTTCGGGTTTTTCATATGCATTATTTCTCTTTTCAACCGAAACTGTGCATGTATGCATTACCTCGTCTTTCACATATGCATTATTTCGGTTTTCAACCGAAATTGTGCATGTATACATTATTTCGGTTTTTGGTTATACATATGCATTATTTCGGTTTTCAAACGAAAGTGTGCACATGGATAATTTAGTTTTTGACGTGAAACTTCTTAGGCGGCGGTATCGCAAAAATGGAGGGTGCAATTTTTAAAACTGAAAATGTTACATGAGTAAGAAGGAAGATATAGTATAGAGAAGGGGGGAAAAGAATGCGACGAATGACGGCTATACAGGCCCGTCAGAATTGGTACTTGTACGTCAATAACGGAAAAGTATGCGAAGGAAATGGCGTTCCTTATGGCCGCGTACTTGGGGCTTACACAATTAAATTTTTCAGATACAATCATGCCTATTACGGTATCCGACGGATGCCATCCGCACGGATCTAATCAGATTAGCACTGTCGGAATAAGCGAGTGCGAAGGATTAGATTCGTGCGAAAGGTATCTGTCGGACCGGAAAAGCTCTGTTTCCGAGGGATCCCATTCTCATGAATCTAATCCTTCTCATTCGCTTGTTATGACAGTGTGAATCGGGTTAGATCCGTGCGGATGGCATCCGTCGGATACCGTAATAGGCATGAATAGCAAAACATTTACACTTTGTTTACGAATATGTTCACACTTCTCTTGATATCTTGTCACTGTCTCTGGCTTTAGAAGACAGTTTATTGTCTGGATGCCTACTTTACTCAAACAAGTTGACAATTAGTGCATATTCTCATTTATCTTGCCATGTGTAAACGCAAGGCTATACAACTGCCAGCAGTGACGGACTTATGTGCGTCAAAAGTTGAGTATTTGCCAACGTTTGTTGGATCCATCGACACAAGGTTTGCCAATCTGACGCTCTCTGTGCAAGCACACACAGTCTACTCAACTGTCAGTTTCATCCTTGAGCGTCACGTACGCAAAGTACTCATTCTGACGGGGCTAATACAAAGCGATAGCACAAACATCTTCACCGCGCACGCATACGAGTACCGAAAAAAACATAAGAAGGTAAAATCTCTCAATTCTTCGGCCATGATAAAATTGAAAATAAAAAAATTAAATTGTTCACAATTGTTGTTTGAGATTAAAAATTAGAATGCCTGTGTGAGCTTGAGCTCGAATTTTAAAATTATATTGCTGACAAACCTCAGACCAAGGCATATTTAATAAGGTAGAAGTGACAACTAGCTCGAACTATCTTGTGGCTTGTTATAATGTTAAAAAACTGTAAACAAACAAATTAACCCTTTGAGGTGCGAGTGCTATGTTTGCTACAAATTAGCATCAATTAAAACGCATCAAATAAATACATACATATGTACGTATACTAATTTTAAGAATTACTTCAATATTACCTTCAAACAATTTTAATTGCATTTTCATCTTATATGCACATATAATATATATATGCAATAACGACACAATTCAAAATTCAAGAAATAAAAACTGTTACTTCTGTTAAGTGGCTCTTGCCTATAATCCTTGTCTAATCCATTTCCAACCCTTACTTAAGTAAGCAGTAAGGACGGCTTAAGTACGTACTAAAGATCAGACTTAGATTCAATAAGAATTAGAGAAATGAGCCACTTAACAGTAGTAAGGGTTTTTATTTTTTGTAATTTGAATTGTGTTTTTATTGCACAGGGCCATCGATATTTATACGTATGGACAGAAACGAATACCTCATAAAGGAAGCCACGCAAATAAAATGAAAGAAATGTTTTATGGAACTGCTTTAAACATTTTTTTGTTTTTATTCGCCCAATGTTTTTGCGCGTTTAGATTATTATTTAAATATTTAATTCTAAAAAACATCCAGTACTTATTAAAAAAATTATATAATGTTTTCTTCTAAATCTATATGAAGACTTAACTAACAATTTCTTGATAGTTTTTTTAACTGCCCTTTAGAGAAAATATTTTTTAATGGACGCTTGTAAAGATTAGCCTCGTTTAACTGGGAGGTAAGATCCGCTACAGAGGCATTTCATGTCACCGCGGCCACCTCTGTGCGCGACCTCTAAGGATTTGGATGGAAGTTGAAGAGATTGAAGGTCTAGGTGGCATGAATATACGTGCAGCATATTTTGCCGATACATCGTAGGGTCGCCGTATTTACACGGGACCTAAATTTTAAGAAAACGTCGTACATTCCTTTCTTTAAAGTGCTGTATCTTGGAAACCTTGTAACGAAACTTAATGAAAAAAAAATGTGTTTCTTCCGTCTTATTATGGGCTTTAGTTGTAGATTTTTTACATTAATGTGCAACGTATAAAAACCAAAAAAAAAAATAAGTAAACATTTTTCTTTTTGATTATAGCATTTTAAAAATTTTTTATTTTTACATAAAAACATTATTCAACTTTAAGTACACAAATGGGCATAATGGGCTACTTAGGCGTATGGACTCTAGATCGTATAACGCTCGAGCAATATGATAAATAGACACAGAAATTTTTGGAAATTGTATAATTTTGAAAGAGGAAAGTGGTGTAAAAAACAAAAACAATATGAATCAATCATATTAACTTTACTAAAGGGTCTGAGATCACGAAAATCTCTTCAAGGAAATGGCAGAATTGAACTTTGTTGCAAGTTCACATGGGAAATCTGCTTGCGACGGGATTCGAGGAAATTTTAAGAGACTAGAAGCTAGAGCAAGTCTTCAACTCCTGCTGTTACAACAAATTCGTATACCCGAAGCCCTCTACCAATGGGGCGCTGTATGTTTCCAAAGGGATGCCTGTAAAAAATAACTGCAACTAACTTTACAATGGACTTTATTTCGACTATGACTACATGCTAATTACTTTAATCCTATATTAAGCTAGTTTAAAAGGTTAAATAACATCAAATTAGGGAACTTCATATCCTTATTTAACGAATCTTTAAATCAATAAATAATTTCTTTCTCATTAGTTCTTATTGTAATTAAAGCGTGTTGTTGGTATTTTTTTAACTGTAATTTTATTATTCATTAGGTTTATTTATTTACACACCTTTCCTTTTTCTTTTTTAATAAAAGGACTAACCTTGACGCTATCATTGGAGGTCGAATATTCTTTTGCAATGAGTGTTGTCGATGTATCGGGTATAAAGGCATGAAATTTGTGCGTTCCTGGAATATATTGTGCCTTTGCGAATCTATCTTGAAGCTTTTGCTTAACTTCATTGTAGTCACTCTTGGACGCATACAGCACTTTGGTTTTCTCTAAATTATTCTTACCCCATTGATAGAGGGTTTCGGGTGTAAGAATTTGTTGTAACGTCAGGAGTTGAAGACTTGCTCTAGTTTCCAGTCTCTTAAAATTTCCTTGAATCTCGTCGCAAGCAGATTTCCCATGTGCACTTGCAACCAAGTTCAATTCTGCGCACTTGTGCACAAGGGTATTATAACTTTGTTCACATAACGGTTGTTTGTAACAGGCAAAACGAATCGAGATAGATATAGACAAATGTATACATAAATGATCAGGATGAAAAAAGAAATCGATTAAGCCATGTCTGTCTGTCCGTCCGTCTGTCCGTCTGTCCGTCTGTCCGTCTGTCCGTGTACACGATAACTCGAGCAAAAATTGAGATATCTCAACGAAATTTGGTATGTAGGTTTCCCTTAATCCAAGGTAGGTTGGTATTGAAAATGGGCGAAATCGGACTGTAACCACGCCCACTTCCCATATAACGGTAATTTCCAGAAATACGAAAACTGCGATATTTTAGTAACTACTGAAGATAATTCACTCAAAATTGATATTTACAATAATTTTTAGACGAAAAATAAGAATATTATAAATTTTTGGAAAATGGGCGTAGCCACGCCCACTTATGGTTACATGTGTATATCTTGGTAACCGCTGCACCAATTTCTTCCAAACTTGGCACAGTTGTTGGTCCTGCTACAACATACCAAATGGCCGAAAATTTTTAAAATCGGACAATAACCACGCCCACATCCCATATAACGGTAATTTAGAAAAATACGAAATCCTCGATAAATCAGTAAATATTAAAGCTAATTTATTCAAAATTGATGGTTGCAACAATTTTTTACCAAGAAATACGCTTATGTCACAATTTTGGAAAATGGGCGTGGCACCGCCCACTTATGATCACATATATGTATCTCGCTAACCGTTCTAGAAATTTGAACCAAACTCGGTATGGTTATTGTGCTTGCCACATAGAAGCAAATCTGTGAAAATTATTGAAATCGGACTAAAATTACGACCGCTTTTCATATAACGGTATATTTCAGAAATGCTTGAAACTGCAATATTTCGAAATTTAAGGACGCTAATTTACTNCGCTAATTTACTTAAAATTTATACACCCCGGCTTATCGTGTAGTGGTAGCTTTCGGAAAGGTGGAAAACATATATTTAATAATTGCGCCGGGTATTTAATGTTCGGCTCCGCCCGAACTTAGACTTTCTTACTTGTTCATATTGTTTTTGTTTTTTACACCCCTTTCCTCTTTGAAAAATATACAATTTCATAAAATTTCTATGTCTATTTATCATATTGCTCGAGCGTTCTACGATCTAGAGTCCATACGCCTAAGTAGCCCATTACGTCCATTTGGGTACTTAAAGTTGACATTATAGAAAATGTTTTTATGTAAAAATAAATTTTTTTAAAATGCTGTAGTCAAAAAAAAATCAAAAAGAAAAATGTTTACTTAATTTTTTTTTTTTTTATACGTTGCACATCAATGTAAAAAATGTACAATCAAAGCCCATAATAAGACGGAAGAAATACATTTTTTTTTCATCAAGTTTCGTTAAAAGTTTCCAAGATACAGCACTTTAAAGAAAGGTGTGTATAACGTTTTCTTAAAATTTAAGTCCCGTGTAAATAGGCAACCCTACGTTGTATCGGCAAAATACGCTGCACGTATATTCATGTCACCTAGACCTTCAATCTCTTCAACTTTCATCCAAATCCTTAGAGGTCGCGCACAGAGGTGGCGGCGGTGACACGAAATGCCTCTGTAGCGGATTTCATATCGGCAAAATATGCTGCACGTATATTCATGTCACCTAGACCTTCAATCTCTTCAACTTTCATCCAAATCCTTAGAGGTCGCGCACAGAGGTGGCGGCGGTGACACGAAATGCCTCTGTAGCGGATTTCATATCGGCAAAATATGCTGCACGTATATTCATGTCACCTAGACCTTCAATCTCTTCAACTTTCATCCAAATCCTTAGAGGTCGCGCACAGAGGTGGCGGCGGTGACACGAAATGCCTCTGTAGCGGATTTCATATCGGCAAAATATGCTGCACGTATATTCATGTCACCTAGACCTTCAATCTCTTCAACTTTCATCCAAATCCTTAGAGGTCGCGCACAGAGGTGAAATGCCTCTATAGTGTCTTCCATTGTCTAAATTTTTTCATTAAGAAGGTATACAGTATATTTTGCTTAGCTGCACATCCTTCTTTGCACGAAAAACTTGTGCACGTAACCGAAAAAGGCACTTAAGCGAATTTTCTTTACTACTTCAATGAGGAAGGTATCCGAATCCCTATGAAACCAAATATTGGCGGAGCACTTACAATGTAGAAATTACTGCAAGCGAAATTTTTACAAAATGTTGTCTAATTATCTATATAACTACATAAATTGATAGCCATTTTCGTTGTTCTGCGAGATAAGCAAAATAAATAAAAGGTTGTAAAATTAGGTAATTGTAGGGCCAGTGCATGTAAACGTAATACTTTCATTGATAATTGATACTAGTCGCACAATTTTTAAGGCAGGTATTGCCAATGTGCAGGTATGTTGAATGCATCTATCGGAGCAGTTTCCTTATAAATGTTAAAAATAATGCTTTTGATGCGCATTTTGGGGTAGGTATCTTAAATGTGCACTTAAGCGTAGAGGCAGCAAAGCAAAATATACTGTATTTCCGTTTTGAAACTGCATTGTATGGAATCATTGCTGAGGTAAAAATTTAAAAACGTGTTGGTAAACAAATTCATGTACATATACATACGTATGTATGTATGTATATCAGCGTAAATCTAGGTCCTGACGTGCTTATGTGAGCATAATTTTGTATGAAACTATTTATTTCTTGCAGACTTACTCAGTTTGCGTCTGCGCATCAACATATGATATCGTCACTTCTGAACGTTCGTGTGCTTCATGCATTTCAGGCACAGGAACCTCTCAGGGCATGGGAACTGCATCGTGGTATAAACACATGCGCTTAAAAATATTTGCCTGCAAGTAATAAAATCATTCGCGTTGAAATGATTTTCACAGACACGGGAAGAATCTTCCAATTCAACACCGCAGCGGTTCTCCCAACGAAGTCTTCTAACTTCACAACTATGTAGGTGCCTTAAAGTATCACCACTTTAACGTCCTGGCTCTTGCTCCTTTTCATTTTTGTATATGTATCTATAAATGGATGTGGTCGAAAAACCAAACAATTTACACAATTCAAAACTATCTTACAGCACGCAATTGAATTTTTAATGAAAATTAGAATATGCCAATTCGGAAACGGTTAAAAGTTATTCATCATTTGACATTATAGTCGGTGTTCAAAAGAGAGAAATGTCAAAATCACTTCTACCTTATTTAATATGCCTTGAGGCAGACTGCCTCTCCATGATTTTACCTTGTAATGTTTTTATCATGCCTACCAGTGTTGCCAGAACTTTTTGAGGTGACCGGCTAGATTGGACAAAAAAACGGCTAAAATGTTTCAACCAGAATTAACTTTTTTTTAATACATAAATTGCAATCAGAAATACTTGTAAATCCATTAATTTTTTTATGGTTAACAAAGATTATTCCTAGCTAAGCTGTACACCACTTTATTTTTGTTTAACAAAGGAAACTGTCATTATACGTAGCTAAGCTTTACATCAGAAGTCTTTGTATCACTTAAATATAAACATATATAACAGAGATAAATTACAAACTTATGGCATTTTCTTTTCTATTAAACAATTTTGCCTCCTTATAAATATTGTAACATTTGCAGTAGGTTGCTTTTTGTCCCGCAACTATATTAGCAAAAAGTATGGCACTTTTGCTTAGGCGGAGGGCAGTATATTGAGAAATGAACACGTAAAGTTGTGAAAGGGCTGAGGAAAACAGAGCAACATTATTTCGAGAAAAGAAAACGCCATGATACAAACACAGAAGGTAGTTTAATATATTAACAATCGTTGTTGTTGCCGAACTTTTAACAAGTTTATGACATTTAACTAAAATCATGCCACCAGATTCACTAGTAGACAAAATTTTGATTCTTGTAAAAGTAAAAAAAAATTAAGTTAGTGAAGTTGGATGAAAATATTAAAAGTATTTCGCGTTTCCAAACTACCTGAATTCGGTACACCTGAGAAAGATAGGGTACGTAATACGTGCAGTTCGACGACGAACAGGAACAGGAAGGAGGTCGAGTTAAAATGATGGCGGTGGATTTTGCGCAAAAATACTGTGGATGGCGTAACCGGAGTTGGACTGATGAGGTTATTTCTTCTAGTGCGGCTGAAGGCCACCAACTCGGAAATAACAATGATAACAAAAATAAAGTATATTTGCACCATGATGCAATTCTTCACAGGTATTGTCTCCCCAGAGAGTTTTGCTCCACATCGAAATTTGTGCTCTTTTATTTTCTAAGTGTTGCGCGTAAAACTTCACACTTAAATTAAGAAATTCTTAACAAAAATTTAAGCAAGTTTCGCATATTTTTCTTTAGTTTATTTAATGTTTATTATTTTTTACGAATATGTAGCTCATTACTTAACAAAATCCATATACTACATCCATATTTTAGACTTTGTGTAAAAATTATGAAAATTCTGCAAAATTTGTAACTTTCTAATCAGCTAAAATGGCGCGTCCTAGTTAATATGTAATTGGGTCACTCGCTTATTCAAAAAAAAAACATTGAAATCGGCTCACTATCTGAAGACTTTTCGGGTTAGAAAAATTGTTTTTCAATTTTATATAACACAGCCCGACATGAAAATTTTCTCAGGGATAAGACTAGCCATTTCTAATAGATTTTGGATCACTAAATTTGTAAAAATAAAAACTAGTATATTTGAATTTTAATAAAATAAGGCGAATAACAAATAGCAAAATCGGCTAAAACCGGCTAATTTTTTTTTGCAAAACGGCTAACAAATCGGCTGCCGGCTAAACCGAATTTTCTCCGGCTGTTTGCTATCGTAACCGGCTAAATCTAGCCGGAAAACGGCTAAAATGGCAACACTGATGCCTACATCAGGGGTCGGCAAAAGTAAAGCTGTGGCTGGGTTGGTGAGCGCAAAAGAACTGCTCCGCATGAGCAGCCCGGTAGGAAATATAAAATATTTTACATATGTACATAAGTATGTCTATCGCTGATTTGCTAAAAAAGTGTCATAACGTTAACTCTTCTTCTATTTTGAGTAAAAATTTAATAGAACAAAATATGTATACATTTTTTACTATGGGAGTAAGTGTTAATCCAAAACTTTAAAGCCGTTTGCCTCGAATTTTAAGTTTGTTAAGTTATGACAGTATTGAAGTAAATGAGCGATAGGCTCACAAGTACATACACCTATGTCTTTTGTGTTAGTCGAAACTTTCCATCTCTTTATGAAAATATTAAAAACGTCTTTTATTAGCATATTCCCTGTTTTAAATGCCTTACAACACAAAAGGCGTTTGATTCCACCAAAAGCATTTTCAAGCATTACAAACATACCTACATATTTCTCGCGAGGCATCTTTATATTCGCGAAACAAAGCAAAACAGCCTCCTGCGGTATTGATTCGTTGCTGTCTCGCCAACGACTAAAGTTCTGAACACATTGAAAACGACGAGCTACGGGCCACAGCTTCCAATTTGTTATCTTCATTATCTAAACGCTCTGTCGATGGCGACGTGTTTTTTTTGAACGTGGCAGCGACATCATGAATTTTTATGAGTTTGACATAAAAGAATAGGAAGAACCTTATCTGTCGCGGGAAAAATAGAAATAGATCTAATCCACAACCACAGTCGTCGCGTAGCCCGGTCGTCGCCAAAATAATTATCTATATAAGAGTACGTGTTAAAATAATTTGACAGCTGTGGTCCGTACCTCGTCGTTTTCATTGTTTTCGGGGTACAAACGATGGAGCGTAAGAATACGTGTGAAGTGAGCATGAACAATTGTTCTATAGCGTGCCGACCATTGATATACACGTGATACAGAAAAGAAGGTAGTTTCAATAAACAAGTTTTTGATTAAAGAGGAGATTTTTGACAATTGCTCAATCGTAAAACAATCGAGCGGCGTTACCCAATTAAAGTTTTTTGGTGGAAGGGATTTTATATCCTAAATTTGGGAGTATAAATAAAATAGTTGTATTAACATTTACCTTTTAAAAATAATTAATATCTTATCTTAGAAACGTTTAAATTTTACATTAAATTCGATAACTACTCGCAAAATCTTTTTTTTTACATTGATCAAATTTTAGTGAACATATTTAAAAAATTATTTAGCTAGCCAGGACTATCACAGTTTTCTATATCGGATACGATTGTTTTTGTTATAATTGAGACACTGAAATTACACATTTCGATACTGTCTTTGTCCATGTCTTTCAAGTAACTTGAAAACGGAATTTACTTTGGGACCCATAGGCCTCATGACTCAGAGAAGTGAGTATTATCCAATTCTAGTATATTTCGGCAATATCGTTGTTTCTTTGAGTAAAACTAAATATATTTTACTGTTCAATATTGGAGTGGGTTTGAAACAAAATTGATGATTTATTGTTAGTATGGAAACTAGAAACACAATTATCAACTTATTGAGCATTAGAAAATAAAAGGGGAAATGTTCGGTTATTTGTGCAATGGTTTTGGGGTGGGGACCGGAGATGGAGGGGGGGACAATTGAAAAATGGGGTAAAATTAGCATTTGGACAGAGAAAATGTAAACTCGGGTTACGCTAACCACAGGACTTTTGCGCAAAATACCTTTCCACGTTGTAGGCTTTCGGCAGCGCTTAGAAAAAATAACCCTCATCAATCCAATTCCACGCTGACCACAGTATTTTTTTACAAAAAGGTCCATATTTCAAACCGAATTTATTAATAAATTTGTATCTGAAAATTTGAAATCTTTATTTTAAACTAATGTTTAATTGTTTGACCACACGTGTGCGTTAAAATTGTTTGCTTTGGGTTAAGCGTTTGGACACAATAACCCAAAATTGTTGTACAAATAACCGAGCCGTACCCCACAAAATATGTACCCTTTGCTTGTTCAAATTTCGATTCTAAGAAAAAATTTTTTGTATATAAACAAAAAATGTATATCAAAATTTGGAGAATTTTAGATATTGGATATGGTGGCACGAAATGTCACAATCTCCTTAATTGTCAGGTTGTTAATATGGCGAGGAAAAAGTGACAATGGAACTACCTTCTTTTTTGTATCATGGATATACATTTTCAGTAGGGCTGCCATAATCTTGAACCCATCGACGAGGACACTTATTCCTTATAAATACGGTTTCATTATTTTTAAGAATGTATTATTTTTAAGTATGTATTTTCTAATATTATCAGCAATGTAGTTTTGTGGCACAATCCGTTTTCAAGTTCTGAATCATGAAGGAAAAGAAAGAGAAATCTCTTGACAGAGGCGTAAAATTTCCCCACATCCTACAATACGCTTCATGATCATTTTTGCCATTTTGTATATGCATAACCTAAAGATAATTTACGTAGGCTGTCTAAAGTGAAGCCCTTCTAAAAGACTTAGCCAATAAGGACTGAAGAAAGTGTTTCCCTGCATGCTTCCTAGAAAGGGGTTTCCTATTTACAGTTTATACGAATGTACTTTAGCATTACAAATAGGAATCAATAAACATTTTAAGTCTCAATGAAACATGTTTGATCTGAACCTTAAATATTTAACCCTGGAAGGTCATCGTTGTTTTTATAACGCAAAGGTCATCCTTCGTCGATTCGACGACGGCATTTCTAAAAGGCGTTATTAAATTAACCTGTGTATCAGAATGCATAAAAGTTTAATAAAACAATATCAAGTAGTTTTTCTTTAGTCTTTTGATTGTAAATCAAGATTTCACAGCTCTGATTCATTTAGCTTTTTGTACAAAACATTAATTAGAAAATATACAAAATAAATAACTTAAAGTACAAATATTCATTTAAAGTGTTTTTTTCTTAAAAATAATATTATGAACTAAAAAAGGAAAACGTTTTCAGATACGACAGTTCTCATTTTGTGCAAGAGGCGCAAAGCTCTATTTTACGCTCTCCACAGAGACTTTTTTGGCATTTTGCACAGGATGATTTGTTATTCGTCGCTTAGAAGGGGGACAAATGGTGCGATTTTTTTTCTTCATCGGTATAACTTTCGGTGGCATTCATCGTGTATTATAACTGCACAAGTAAAATATATAAACAAATAAAAGAAAAAAACTTAATAAAATTACTTTAAAACCTAAAGCATACACAAAGTTCATCCCTCGTCGTTTTGACTACGCACATTTAAAAAATAAGTACGTACACGAAGTGCATGAACCTAAGTAACCGCACACATCAACAGCACAACACTGACTAGCGCTGTACGAAAAATTAGCACTATACAAACAAAGGAAAACAGCGATAACGGTAAAATAAAAACTCGCGTCGTTTCGACGAACCATGACCTTCCAGGGTTAAATTCCTTAGAGAAGTATGATTTTTAAAAACATCTTTAAGAGAACTTCTCCAAAGGGCCTTCAGAAGTACGTCCTATAAAAGCCCTTCTGGAAGCTCTTCTTTGAGTAGCGAAAGCAGAAGCCTTTCAATTTGTGTCACTCCGTACAAAAACGGAAAGAGAAAGAAATGACTTTCAGAAAGACCTTTTGGAAGAGATTTATTTCCTGAAATTATCTACTGCGTAGCATGTGTGACCCCTCGGCCGTGTATCTGTTCAGGAATTTGCACTTTTTTGGCATTTGCCTGAAAACACAAAATTAGATGATGTATTGTGGAACGATTTTCCGTCATCCCTTGTCAAATTTGGTTTGGAGACAAACCGGTTTCGGCGTTGTACCATCTTCAGTGTCATTTAGATTTTAACCAAATAAACTAAACCTAAACAGAAAGAAGGTAAACTCACCAGATATTGTTCAACATGTTCGAAAAAATGTTTCGCTATCGATTTTCCACTAGTAATGCTTTTTTCAGAGCTAAATTCTGCTAAAAATTAGATGGGTGTCTGCATTGACCTTCATTAAAAAATCAGGACAATTCAAAAGTGGGCCACGACACCAGGACAATTTATTTAAATCGGGACAAGTCCTGGACGTCTGGCAGCCCTAATGTACACAAACATATCTACATACACACATACATATGTACATACATACAAATGTACAATGTACATATGTACAACCATTCAAACATAAGTACATGCATGAAAACTCAATATACACAAAACGAGGGCGACATCGTATCGAATTCGAGACGAACTCGAGAAAATAAATTTCTCGAATATATTTTTTGGACTCGTTTCGAATTCGAGGCGAGCTCGAGTAAATCAGTTTTCTCGAAAGGTTTTTTCTTGCATCGTCTTCGAGGCACAATCCAGAAAATAATTTATGAGTGCTCCTACACTCAGGTAAGAGTCACCTAAATAAATTTTTCTGAAAACAAGATTTGATAACTATTACCAAATAATGTCTTGAGAAAAATATATTTAGCAGAATTTTTTCTGAGTATAAGGGCACCTTTGCTTGGCGTGGGTGATGACATAAACGGCTCTGATACCATTCACTAATGCATATACGAAGGCACCCAGGGTCTTAAGCAAACAAATTTTTAATTTTAACTCCACTTTATTATATTTCAGCTGCATTTCAATTAACATTCAAAGATATTTCGGTGAGTTTAGTGGATAAAGTATCTTAGAAATTCTTCCAATATAACGCAGACCGACTAAAGAAAAAATCAAATTACAAGAAACACGGTGCCGGACAAATCTAACATGTATAACAAAAATTACTGTTTAATTATGTTGTTAAAAATTAAATACGGATTCACATTTTTAATAACTTGATTAATAACTCATAATTTTCACACATTTTTTAACTTTTGTTTACTTACATTATACAATTAATTTCAGATAGCTAGTTCTTTAAATCCTATAAAACTTGGGTCGAAAAAAAATACAATCTCAAACCACCAGTGAGCTGAAATCTCGAGTGGAAAAATCAATAATTCACGAAACGACAACGATTCGAAAAATAAAAATTATAAAATCTCCAACGATTAGAAAAATAAAAAATTCTCGAATCGCCAACGATTCGAAAAACTGGTAATACTCGATTCGCTAACGATAGGTGACTCCCCTACGAATTCGATTTCGCCGATCTATCGCCGCGAAGAGCCGTCTCGATAGTTCTATCAGAGAAAACGAGCTCGTCACGAATTCGACGCGAATTCGTTGTGTTTATTGGGAACATTCCTGAGCATAAGTACATCAGTATATCAACGAAGCCTGTTTGTTTCATCATACATCTATCTTTACAAACATGTGTAAATACATATGTATGAATGGATGTAGGGGCACGCTTCCCAGTTGAAATTGTATGCATACAGCATCGCTGTTGGTGGCATGAGCTTGCTGCTGTGTATACATGCCAGTATAAATGAACCTTCATTTCCATTTAACACGTGTGTTTTCTCAGAGCGTATGCATACTTTAACCATACACTTGTACTACTGCTGTATGCATATGGCTGTATTAATGTTTCAAACATACAAAAACGCATTAATGGAACAGTATCAAAGCATTCTTACAAGATACATACCGAGGGCTTATATTCAATACCCTCTATCTGCAAAAACTCCATTTTTCAAGAGAGCAAAAAAATTGTTTTGACAGCTATATTTAAAAGTGTTAATAATTTTAAGAACCCACGCATATCTTAAAAATTCACGCTATATATTAAAACTAGGATTTTACCTTTAATTCATTTTAATTTAGTTTAAAGATCAGATAGAGGTTATTGCAATTCGAATTGTAACTATTTATATAAACAAATGAGCTGATAGCGGGTTTTGCAGAATAATGAAAATGTCAGCTTTTTAAATGTAGATGTTATGTTAAACTAAGTTTTTAACACATAAGTCATTGTTCTGTAAACTCGTTCCATTCTATTCCGACGTGCCCAGGTAACCATATAATTTTAATGGTGGTTTTGTGTCGAAAGAGTATTTCACGTGATTTCGAAATTATATGAGAATCATCAGCACTGTTAAAGAGGGCTTCGATGGCTGATTTACTGTCCGTGCTTATGAGGAAATATCCTTCGTTTTTAGAGGTGAAAGGTACAGCTTTTAGCAATTGTAAATGCCGAGAAGTACGCGTAAAACCACACCCTTTTGTTTCCGCAAAAGAACAACCGGTATCATATCTGGAACAGTCTATGAAAATAAGCTCCCAGGTAATTTATGAGTATGGGCAAATGTCCTTGCAGTAGAGTTTTTACTTAAGTAGGCATCCGAGTCGATATGATGTCCAAATCTTTAATGTAGTTTAATATACGAAATAAAGCTGATTGCTTGCTTCATCGGTTTTTTTTGTTGAAAGCATGATTCGACGTGAGAGAATAAAGTCTCATTTCTACAGTCAACAATCTTTGGGATGAGCATCTTTGTGTTGCACTTTACCCCAAGGTTATGGCTCTTCTGACTGCTGCATGGTAAGGTGTTTCTAGCAATTTAAGATGCTTTTTGAGCAGTGTCCGTAAATGACGAGTCCAAAGTCAATTTTCCTAATATAAAACCCCTAATTACATTTACCTGTGTAGTTATATGAACTAAAAAATCCTTGGATTATAAAAACTTTATGATATTTAGTCTAGCAAGTAACCTAAATCTTACTTTATGACAGTGCTGCTTAAAAGTATGTTTATTGTAAAAAATTATTCCCAATATTTTCAATATGTCAGTATGGTGGATAAAGGTGTCATACACGAGAAGGGTTGGATGTATGCATTTGTGTTTTCTGCAGATTTGAAAAAACCGAAATCTTAGCTCCTGAATATTTGGACCAATTGCGGCAAGTCCTTAGTCTTAGAAAAAATATAATGGAGCTAACTTTCCCAAAGGCTATATTGAATAAAATAACCGAAAGTGGTGATCCTTGTGGGACACCATTAAAGAGAGGAACAGTTTCCGAATAACAGTTATTGACCCGAACAGCGAACTTCCGGTTGTAAAGGAAAGACTTAACAATACTGTACATCCTCTCACCATTTTTCCAGCGTAATACTTTAGATATGCTGGGGAGGAGGGAAATGGGTCTGTAGTTAGAAAGTAATGAATTGTTTCTGTTTAGTTTGGCAATAGGAATAATAATAGCAGTTTCCACTCTTGGTGACCCTTGAGATAGAATGGAGTAATGGAGTTTAATGACTCTAAGTTTGACCGGATATGGGAGATTTTTTTGTTGTATCAAATTTGGTTTCGGTTGGACATATATATAGAATTAGGTAGAACTAGTTTAGCCTGGGCAAAACTAGTTTGACCTAAGATCGGATTTTACCGGTAACATATACATACATACATACATAGGCACATGTAACTTACCTGCCACAAAAAATGTTAACAAAAACAATTTTCCAGCGAAATTGTGTAGATAGAGGAGTTTGCTCTTATAACAAAATATTATTGCAGATAGTGGAATTTTCAAAATGAGAATATAATAGCATTAAAGCTATATTTTAAGTTTGACCTTATTGTCATGGCTGAAAGATTAATCGGAGCTCACGTTACCATCAAAAACTCATTTTTATCAAAATTGCAGATAGAGGGTATTGAATATAAGCCCTCGATACATATGTATCCCCATATGTAAATGCTACTTTTTTAATGCAAATGCATATCTTGTAAGAGCCCGCTAGTGCTGAAAATATTATCGCACATCACGTCCGTTCACTAAAATTTGTGTACAAGACTGAAAATTTTACTTCATGAATGCATACAACCGATTTCTACTGGGTTGCTTCATTCATATATTGCTTGGTAGCGGCAGAGCTGAAATCTATATATATATATAAAATAATAGCCGTTTTCGTTGTTTGGAGTTAACTCAAAAACTACTAAATAGATTTCAGTCATATTTTCGCAGGTTTTACCTTGCATATATGGTCCTATTATAGGCTACCAGAATACTCGGTAGGTGTCGCTGGGGTCGAGTTATTTATAAAAATCGTATTTATGAACCGATTTATTTTAAATTCAAAATGTGAGCTACTATCATGATGGCAAACACATTTACCAAAAATAGACTCGCTAGGTAGCGCGGGAGTCGAGTTATTTATAAAAGACGTATTTATGAACCGATTTATTTCAAATTCAAAAGGTATAGTTTCAGCATACCAAAAACGGAGCCGCTAGGTGGCGCGGGAGGCGAGTTATTTATAAAAGTTGTATTTATGAAACGATTTCGTAAGCATGATGAAAAAAGCACTTAAGAAGAACGGACCCGCTAGGTGGTGCTGGAGTCGAGTTATTTATAAAAGCCGTATTTATGAACCTATTTTGTTAATACACATTCCAAACGTTTATTCCTTTCAAGATGATTTTTTTTTATTCGAAACATATTCAGCCTTATCATGAGTTTCATCTTCCCTGAACCGGTTCACTTTTCGCTTTTGGTTTCCATGTACTTACTATGGGGGGAATCAAAATTTTCGCCTGAATTTTTTTCGGGCGAAATTAAGGATAAGGAAGATTACATACATAAAATGATAGCCATTTCCTTTATTCGGGCTAAACTCAAAAACCACTCAATAGAGCCCAGTCAAATTGTCGGAGGTCCTATTATAGGCTACTAGAAAACACGCTGGTGGCGCTGGAGTAGAGTTACTTATAAAAGTCCTATTTATTAAAAGATTTCGTTCAAATTCGCAGCGTGACTACCTGTATGATGAAAAATTCCTTTGCTAAAAATGGACCGCCGGAGTTTAGGTATTAAGAAAATCTGTATTTTTTATAAAATCTGATTGGAATTCATAATTCGTATTCATTTCATGACAAGCAAAGGTTTTGCAGAAAAGGTACCCAATGGATGACGCCGCACCCGAAATATATAGAAACCCCCACGGGGTTTGTTCTGCTTTGGCCCTCTGTTTATCTTAGACGAATTTACTTTTCAGATGGCCAATTCAAGGATGCGTTTAAGTATGCATATAAAGACCGTAAGACTGTGTAAGCGTGATCTTGCATCTACCTCCGATTGACGAAGTTGCACGAGGCGGCCGTTATTACAGCAGTAAGACTCAAAGAAACCAATTCCTAAATATTAAGACGAATTGTAAAAGTGGCGAATTGACAAGGAAAGATTCGACCACATCTGTCCAAGAAGGAACACAATAGGTATATCAATGGCTTCATTTGAACGATATTCATGAGATCACATGACTCATTTAGCCAATGTACGCGAAAACTTTTCATCCTGTGGGGCAACGAGGATTCTTGGCCCTCCTATAATTGAAAACGCTCATCTGTGCTCTTGAGTTTCCGTATAAGGACTTTTATTGGCTTACATGGTATACCGGACCAATGCTGAAGTTGAAGGATCATAGAAGAACATTACGCACGCTTGGCAGAGATCTCACAGGTGGAAATAAGACCATAGGTAAAACGCATTACATCGAAAGGGATTATTATTCCATATGGAATCACAGTGCTACTATTCTTGGCATATGTGTGAGGAGGATTCCGTTTTTTAGTCGTTTAAATTTAAACTAAAAATGTTTACTTTACAGACTGCTTTTGCTTTCAAACGCTATATTGAATTTGCAAAAGATCTTATTAGGCGCCGCGAAGCAAGCGGGCATTTGCTAGTTCGAAATAAGTTCGTACATGCTTATCTAAGTACCCTGCCTCAAAACAAACTGGTTCTGAACTTGCGGTGAGCTAGCCTGAAAAAGACAGTACTGGTTCTTCATCTATCCCAACTCAATACCTTCATCTGTCTTTTTTAACATGGCGATGTCCTACGAAGTGACAATTGTCGCCCTCAGCAGAGCTTTTGAACTTGTTCTGAGCTGACTCTGGCATAGATGGTTCTGAGACAGTTCATATAACAACAGTTCCTAGATAGTTCAAAAAGGGCCACCTCCGGGCTAGAACAAATGTGGTTAGTTTTGAGCTGGTTCTAAGAAGTATTGTGTAGAGCCTTTTCTTCAAATACTGTAATTAAATAAGCGCGCATACAATTTTGTAAATAAAAAATACTTCATTTTATGTTTAAAGATCTATTTGTTTTGCACTAAATTACTTTTGGGGCAAACTGTGCTTTAAAATTAGGAACATAAAGTGTCAGTTATTCATTCGTTTTATGAAACCGTTATTCTTAAAAATTATTTATATTTGTTACGTATAGTGGGTATTTCTGTGATACTTATATTTAAAAATCTAAACTAAGTCGTGTGAAAAAATTAGAAAAACGGTGACATATTGAATGCTTATTTGTGATAAATTGTATTAAATGTATTGAGATGTAATACATAGACTCTCTGGCATCTAATAAGAATTATAGAATTGTGAAGATTCACAATGGTTTTCATGCTTAATATTTTTCGTAAATTTTTTACTTAAGGAATGCTCATAAGTATTATAACATAAACATATAAATTCACGTTTCTGTGTTGGAAATTTAGTAGAATTCTAGAAACTGTTATAAAAACTTCAATATTTTAATTCAGAGTTCTATAAATTTAGTACAATTTTAGTATAATTAATCGCGCTGATTTTTCATAACACTTTGTTCGCACGCCCTTGAAGGTATTCTGCTTTTTAAATATTGTCGTTTAAGATGCAAGGTTACACTTTACTACACTAAACTTTGATGGGCTACAAAACTGAATACTCGAAATATTTATAAAAAAAACTGTGTTTAAAAAGTTTGAAATTTGAAGACAGTTTTAGAATTCTATCATGTTTGCAGCACAGTTAGGAATTTAAATTTAAATGGTTTGTGGAATACGAAATTTAAAAAAACTACCGCATAACTACACATTTCGGAGCTCAGTGATATATTTACGTATGTACAGTATCGGTCATATCAATAGCACTCCCATTTAAAAATGAGATTGTTTACTACTTTTGTTTATTTTTCTTTAAATCTGATTAAACGGTCGAAAATTTTGATGAAAAATTGTTAAATTTTCCTTTGTTTTGTGTAAACTTTGAAAACACGGTTAATATGAAATATAGTATACACTGAGAAAAGAGTTTATTTACGTCAACTAAATATGTTTTCTTCAACACATGATTTAGTTATAATTACATTATTTGGTTATAGTTACCAAATGATGTGTTGAGAGAAATTTATTTAGCTGACTTTTTTCTGTGTGTAGTACATTTGTGCATCTTTTGTCAGCTTTCACATGACCAGGATGAGTAACATTGATGACAGCGCAACTAGCAACATATGAGTTTCAACCGTCGAGCTCTGCATCCCTTTTGCAGTAGTTCAGAGACAGTTCTGAAATTTGTAGGGCGGAACTAGCGCTTTGCCAGACTGTCTCTAAATTTTGTAGCAGGGTACATACGTGCATTCAAACATATGTACATATGTATGTAGTAGGCTCTCGTATGCAAGCGCGTTGAAGATATGTATTTGTATAGCCGTCATACGTCGCTTTCTTTCTTTTTCCCCTGCTCTATACTATATCTTCTTTCTTACTCATGTAACATTTTCAGTTTGAAAAATTTCACTCTCCATTTTTGCGATACCTCCGCCTAAGGAGTTTCACTTCAAAAAATATGTTTATGTGTTTAAAGAAAAACACATGTTTTTTTAAAAAATATCTGTATACCCCACATTCATACGTCATATGATCTGGCCAGGCTTTTAGTACGTTTTCGCACATTTATTTCAGAAATAGGTATTTGTTTTTATTTTAGTGAGTTTTTAACACAGCAAGTTTTTCTCCCGAAATTTGTGGGTAACGGTACGCTATGAATATTTTACAAGTTCCCGCATGATCAAAGCAAATTTTTGGCGAGTTTAGTGGCAACCACTGGACTGCGTTCTCTGTAGTTTCTTCGACATTGTTGTATTTTGCTTGCTATTCTTCCAACAATTTTTTTTTGTTTTTTCGTATATTTGGAAGTGACGGTAAGTAACGATTGCGTTTTTAAAAGCTTTTATTAACTTGGTCATCCCGCGGAAATTTCCAATCGATTCTAAACTAACTTCCCGACGCTAGGCGCATGATGACAATGCAATTTAATATCATCAATTATATAAATAGGCAATCATGTTTCCTTTACACCCCTTTTACGGCTAAACTGTACTTCTAAGGTATAAACAATTACATATCATTAGAAAGGTATTTTGATGCTGATGTGCAGGCAATTTTTAAAATTTCAAATTAGTTTAAAATAGAGCGAAAAAATCAATTCAAAAGTCACACCAATACCAATGCCATACATGTACATGGTTGGGGCGGAAATGCCTCCTAAATGTATGCTTTAATATTGATAG
>NW_016158612.1:108956-115740 GCF_001687245.7 Rhagoletis zephyria
TGAATTAAAGAAACGTGCTAAGCAGCAGTTTAGGAATAAGATGTATGTATGTATGTATATGAATAGATTAGCCTCAAACAAGGATGAAATAATTTTGAGTATGGAGAAGAAGAAAGGGATAAATACAGAAATTAAAATAAAAGTAAAGAAACCTAAATATAAAGACAAAGAGGAAGGAAAATTTAAATACCTAACCTAATAACAATGGTGGGGGTGAATATGTTAATGAAGAAAAGAATGGACATATTTAGATCAGGATAAAGGAAAGGATAAAGATGAAGGAGAAGATGAAGACCAAGACGAGGAAGAAGATGAAGATGAATATGAAGATAAGGATAAAGATAACTTATCTTAACTTAACCCCTTAACTTAACTTACCTCACCTCAACTCATCTCACCTCCGCTTAAAAACTTAATCCACCTGAGTTCGCTAAACATTAATTCACCACACCTTAACTCCCCACACCTAAATCCACCACTACTTCACTCCCCACACCTAAATTCACCACACCTTAATTCACCACACCTAAATCCACCACACTTTAATTCACCACACCTTAACTCACCACACCCCAACTTTCTCACCACATCTTAACTCACCACACCATAATTCACCACACCTCAACTTTCTCACCACACCTTAACTCACCACACCTTAATTCACCACACCTCAACTCACCACAACTAAATTCACCACACCTCTTAAGACCACCACACCTGAATTCATAACACCGTAACTCCCACACCCAATTCCACAACACTGCAACTCATCACACCCAATTTCAACACATGACATGATATCACTAAAGAAACAATGTAAAGAAAAAGAGGAAGGAAAATTTAACTACCTAACCTAATAACAATGGTAGGGGTAAATACCGCAAATGGAGAAAAGAATGAAGATATAGATCAGGATAAAGGAAAAGATAAATATGAAGACGAAGGTGAATATGAGAATGTGCGATGTTATATTGTGATGTGTTATGCTACATATGTTATGTTATTGAATCTAATGCTATTCTATGTTATGTTATGCTAAGTACTAAGCTAAACTCCCCTCCACTTAACCCATTCCAACAAATTTTATTTCAGCTCAACTCAACTCACATAAACTATCCTTAATTTTAGCGGTTGAATTTCAACCGCTGGGCGAACACTAGTATAAATAAATGCGGTAGTAAATAAGAAGTGTAGCAGACGCTAGTAAGAGAAATACCGGAAATCAACTTCAACAGTGTTTAAATTGGCAATCTGTTAAGTTTTAAGCACTTCTGTTAAGAATTACATTATTTGGTTTCCTCACACAGGGAGTTATGGAAATACGGAGATACAATAAAAGCCACGCATAGTTCACATACTTGCATCTTAAAAGTGCACATACACAGGTAATTCTACTATCGCACAGGCGAAAAATTTCAGTTAGTACGATCAGGGTTGCCAACTATACTTAGCTATGCAGTGCCATATTGAGAATAAAACAGCCAAAATGTGCCAAATAGAAAAATAAAAGTGCCAAATAAAAAAATGCGTGTGTAACACCGTACACATGATAGAAGTGAAACTTCTTAAAAAAGGTGTGAGTACCAGGTACCTACTCACGAAATTGGATGTGTAAACATATGTTTACGGTTCGGCAAACCATTAGGCGATTGAGTTACATACATAGGTAGGTTTGGTTAGAAATCAAACAATAATTTCATTTCATCTTATTAATTTTCTGATATACATATAATTTATTTATTCATTTTCCGGTAACACCACCTTATATGAATTCGCGCTTCTAGAATCCATACACTGAGAAAAAGGAAAGAAAAAGAAAGTTTGGACAACTAAAGATATTTAGTTCCCGAATTTTGACAATATTTGGGAACTGTGACCAACGATTGGGAACTATTACCATGGGTTAGTAATTATAACTAAATATATTAAAGCTTCTAATATTCATCTAGGTTGTACCAAATCGTTAATTTAGTTGAAGGGTTTGGTAAATACTAATAAATATTTTTTTGAAGCATATTTCTACAAATTCCATTCAACTTAAAGTATNTCTACAAATTCCATTTAACTTAACGTATGGATCATAAAAGGATGTCATTAAGCTCTGCTAACACAGATAAGCTTTCTGTCAACACATGATTTAGTCATAGTGACCAAATCTTAGTTGAGGCAACCACGATTTGGTTTGAGAGCGGAACATATTCATGCTTGTGAGCCAAGAATGATAGAATACAAGATTGCGCCGATCAGAGAGGATTTTTGAGAATAACTTTTGTGTGACGTCACACTGGTGCAATTGCGAGAGAGAAATGCCAAGACGTGAGCAAGAATGGAAGAAGAAGAAAAAATGTTGCAAGGAAAACGTAAACAAGTTGCACCAGTGTGACGTCATGCAAACAACGATTTTGTCAAATTCGTTAAGAGAGGAATAGCGGTCCGAGATCGGCGCAACCTTTGTATTCTCTCAATCGTGCTTGTGAGCCACCCCTAAATAATGCTCAGCGCTCTCCGAGCACATGTGTGTTTCACATACGAAGAGCGCCAGCTAAGAAATGCACACAGTCCCGCTTATTGAATCGTTTGAATGCGCTAGTATGCCGACCATTGCATAAAAACGATTCAATGAATGAGATCGTGTGCGTGGAAATCATTGCTCAACACGCGTGTGGTCACAGAGCGCTCAGTAAGCTATGGCATGTCGATCACTGCGCTAGGTAGAGAAAGAAAAGTGTGTGCTATGCAGGGATGCCAACTCATTTAATCTCTCTCCCCGTTGACCACCACGAAATTCCCCAATTTTCGGTGAAATTCCCCGCACTGGCATGATTCCATAAAAAAATCAAAATTTTTAATTCAATTGCTTGAATTTATTTACGAATGTACATACAATATTAAATTTAAATTTTTTTCACTAATTTTTTATAAATTATAGCTTATTGTAAAACATACGCCATATAAGTCAAAATAAACAACTTTGGGCAAAACTGATAAAAATTCAACAAATCATACAATTTTTTAACTTATTACTTATAATTTTTAGAAGTCAATTTAATTTTATTATTACTTAATTTATTTAGATCTTTAATTTAAGCCTAAGTGGAAGATTCTATCACCTTTGCTTTTTTTGCTAGACCTTTTCAAATATTGCAAAAACGCGATTTTTCGACAGCTTGACCTAGTTTTCTCAAAATCTGGACCTGAAGGAAACTTTATACTTACGGATTCGTAATCAGCACAAAAAGTCTTTCAAAAACAGCTTTAATATTTCTTTATTTCAAGTAAAAAATTAGTCAACAAAAACAAATTGTCTTACAGACTAATACAGAGGTTTTAACTAAAAATAATAATCCTAACAAATACACAAACTGTAATGGAAAACCACTATGGATATAAGATTTTAGAGTTATATCAAAACGGATAGTTTATTCAATGCTAACAATGTTACATGGGAAACCAAATAACAAATTAGTTCCATTTCTTTAACTTACTTATAAGTATAATTAAGAAGTGTAATGAAAGTGTCTGAAGTCGGCCGCTGTGGTGCAGTGCGCGCTTCCGCTCCGCATCACCTGGGTTCAAGCCCTGGTCAAAGCAACATCGCAAAAAAAATAAAGGATTTTTCTTAACAACGGTCGTCACTCGGCAGGCAATGGCAAACCTCCGAGTGTATTTCTGCCATGAAAAACAGCTTCTCATAAAAATACAATCGCCGTTCGGATTCGGCGTAAAACTGTAGATCCCTCCGTTTTATGTGACAACATCAAGGCGCACGCCACAAATCGGAGGAGAAGCTCGGACCAACACTAACATATGTGTAAGCGCCAATCTATTATAATTATATAAATTATAATTATATAAATATATTATTATTATAATGAAAGTGTGCTTTGAGGAGGAAAAATCAATCTCAAAAGATTTATATGCAGGATTGAGTTCTATCAACAGCCGCAACAAAATCGCTGTTTGCCTTGTGTAATTGCATTATTTAATATGTATATATAAATGAATGTTAGTAATATTCATGCGAAATTGGCAGAGTTAAAATTGTGACTAAAAATAAAATTTTACAAAAAGTACTCTGCACTCTAGGGAGATAAGTTATTTAATGATCTAAAATTAAATAGTCTAAATTCCCCGCAAAAGGCAGAAATTTCCCGATTCCCCGCAACGAGACAAATTCCCCGCAAATCGGGGAATTCCCCGCAAGTTGGCATCGCTGGTGCTATGACATGCCCAGAATTGTTTGTCTCAGTTTCAGTTTTGCCACCGCCGCGAGTTGTATCGGTGTGCGCATAGTTATTTAAAAATATAAAGTATGATGCCAACCGGGGCTTCTCAGTGGATATATAATTCATGTGAATTATAATTTGATAGTTTATATTTAGCCAAGGAAATAGCAAAGTAGTATAGTTAAACCAGCACTTCCAGCAGATATTGACCTGGGTTTTCGCACGACTGTTACTGTTTCATCGTTTCTTTTTAGGAAATTCTTACCACCATATACATATGTATTATTTACACTAGTAACTATTTATGTAAATATGTATGCATTTTGTATGCTTAATATATGCAAATAAAAGGAGAAAGTAAACAAAACAACCATCGAGTAAATTTTTATTTTGTGCCAAACTGAAACTTTTTTCCAATAATAAACAGTTACCTGATTCACGTCTACAGAAAGTTCACAAAATTAATTGAAAACTTGTATCAACCAAAGCATTGTTTATATTTGCTCAACAATGATTTTATTCAACTAACAATATTGTCCACTCAAGATAGTCGTTTTGTAATTATTAACAAATATACATTTGTTCGAACTAGAAGGCTCAAGTAAATTGCAGACTTTCGTGAGCTAGATATTTATTTCGCCATATCCAACTATGCCACTTGGTCACTATAACCAAATCTTGGTAATTATAACTAAACCTTTTTCTGGGTGTATGCGTAGTCCAATTCACGAAATCATTTCATCGATATGAGTAAAAACTAAGTGCATAAACTCTATTTCGCGTTAATTGTAATCATGAAATGGTGTTCATTCATTCAGTTGCTACTCAAACGCATGAAATTATTTCATGAATTGGCCTACGCATAATGGTAGTAAATGACAGAATGAAATGCAACAAACACATCCTTTTGACATAATGCAAGCCGAAAACGTTGGTTCAAATCAATCCGCAATCAAGTTGGACGTTTTGCCCACAAACATTGCAATTTTGCGAGCAGTCTCATTGTAAAATCACATTTTTACAGTTTCATAGTTTCGGCTTACATTTATAAAACCCAACGAAAGCACGTACCGTTTTCGGCTGAGTTATCCATTTTCGGTTATTTAGTGTACGAAATAAACGCAAATTAAATGAGTTTGTACAACATGGCCATTAATGTAGCGATAAGTTGTACAACTTGCCAGAAAATTAAAATTTTTTGATCTTTCATACAACCAAGACATAAATTCATTCAACAGGCCCACAAACGGTGCAATCTAGAGCAAAATAACACCAAGTTGAACCAACGGTCGCTACGTTTATGGCTTTCTTTAAGAAACATCGGGCGAAAATTTCAACTGCTCCTGTAACACTACCTTATATAAGTTGGCCTTGCTATCATCCTTACATATGTTCATCAGAGTATCCCAACGAAGGGCGAGTTAATACAAGGAGATAGCGAGAGAACAAAACTACTCTAGAAAATTACACGCTCAATGACAAACATGAACAAATGTACCACAAACACATAACTTTTGACAATCAGTACAGCTCGCATTTATATCAACGAGCAGCTTATTAGATTTGTTTCCGTTTGTACTACATATGTGCATATATACATGTACACAAGCATATGTACATACACAAACATATGTACATACATACAAGTATATATACAACTATTCAAACATATGTTCATTCATGAAAACATTGCTGTCCATAAGTACATACATATGCCCATCAGTACATCAACGAAGCCCGTTTGCTTCATCATAAATATATCCATTCAAACATATGTACATATGTACAAATGGATATAGTTACGCGAAGCATGCCTGCATCATTTGAAATGCGCAATGAGTTTGTTCATACATTCATATATATGTATACACATATATATATGTATACTTACATTCGTGAATACAAACATACATATATACATATGTAGGTACTCGTACCCGTCATGCGTCGCTTTATTTCTTTTTTCCCCTTCCATATACTACCTATATCTTCCTTCTCCCTCATGTAACGCTTTCAGTTTTAAAAATTTCACTCTCCATTTTTGCGATACCGCCACCTAAGAAGTTTCACTTCAAAACGCTGTCATTCTTTTTATACCCGAGCGCACTTGTGCACAAGGGTATTATAACTTTGTTCACATAACGGTTGTTTGTAACAGGCAAAACGAATCGAGATAGATATAGACAAATGTATACATAAATGATCAGGATGAAAAGAGAAATCGATTAAGCGGTGACTGTCTGTCCGTCCGTCCGTCCGTCTGTCCGTCCGTCTGTGCACACGATAACTCGAGTAAAAATTGAGATACCTTAACGAAACTTGGTACGTGCACTTCTTTCGGGCGGAGGACGGATGGCATTGAAAATGGCAAAAATCGGACAATAACCACGCCTACCTCCCATATAACGGTAATTTTCAGAAAAACGAAAACTGCGATATTTTAGTAACTACTGAAGATTATTCACTAAAAATTGACATTTACAATAAGTTTTAGACAAAAAATAAGAATATTATAAATTTTTGGAAAATGGGCGTAGCCACGCCCACTTATGGTTACA
>NW_016158612.1:115765-120323 GCF_001687245.7 Rhagoletis zephyria
AAAATCGGACAATAACCACGCCTACCTCCCATATAACGGTAATTTTCGGAAATACGAAAACTGCGATATTTTATAAACTACTGAAGATTATTCACTAAAAATTGACATTTACAATAAGTTTTAGACAAAAAATAAGAATATTATAAATTTTTGGAAAATGGGCGTAGCCACGCCCACTTATGGTTACATGTGTATATCTTGGTAACCGCTGCACCAATTTCTTCCAAACTTGGCACAGTTGTTAACCTTGGCACAACATACGAAATGGCCGAAAATTTTTAAAATCCGACAATAAACACGCCCACATCCCATATAACGGTAATTTAGAGAAATACGAAATCTTCGATAAAACAGTAATTATTGAAGCTAATTTATTCAAAATTGATGCTTGCAACAATTCTTTACCAAGAAATACGTTTATGATAAAATTTTTAAAAATGGGCGTGGCACCGCCTACTTGTGATCACATATATGTATCTCGGTAACCGTTCTACCAATTTGTACCAAACTCGGTGTGGTTATTGTGCTTGCCACATAGAAGCAAAACGTTGAAAATTATTGAAATCGAACTAAAATTACGACCGCTTTTCATATAACAGTGAATTTCAGAAATGCTTGAAACTTCAATATTTCGAAATTTAAGGACGCTAATTTACTCAAAATGGATACACCCCGGTTTACCCTGTAGTGGTAGCTTTCGGAAAGGTGAAAAACATATATTTAATACTTGCGCCGGGTATTTAATGTTCGGCTCAGCCCGAACTTAGACTTTCTTACTTGTTAGTTCTTCTCATTTAGCATTAAAATTACAAACACATTCCTAAAACAAAAGTCCAATGCAAAGTAAAATAAACCAGTTCTATACACTACTAGCAGACCCGGCGAACTTCGTCCCGCCCAAAATTAACTTTTTATTGAAACAGTTGCTCCAACGTTTTCGCCAGCAATTCACGTTCACGTTTGGTTTTGTGTCCGACAGAAGACATATCCTCCATTGCCGTCTTAAATAACCTGACGGAAGCGTTATACCAGGAAGAAGTCCTTGCGGCTCGATAGTGAATCGGCCTTGAATCTGTATAGTATAGTTGGAGGCAATTTCCAAACTGGTGAGTATCATTGGTCCACATTCTGTTTAGCCACCGTAAAGCAACGACCGCAATGGTTCTGATGGTAGATTTATCGGGAGTAATTTTATGCCGATTTTGTTTCTACCGAAAAATGCAACCTTCTCTTTGCCCTCTACACACAAACACTAAGAAGAGCGCGATGAGAAGGCAACATTTTTTGTAGAAACGAAAACGCCATTAGTTTGATCCGATTTTTAGCAATAACTCGGCTACAGCGCCACTAAAAATTATCTTTAAAATCGTTTCGGTCATTTAGGAGGAGTTAAGCCACCGGAATAAGTCTTTTACATACTGACACTCTTCAGCATTTTTTCCCATACAAAAAAACTATCACGCATTCGTTATACGGAGAAAATGCGCAACATCATCAGCGAAAAAAATTCTCAAAAATCAACGGTAACTTATAGCCATTTAAAACTTGCACTTTATGATACTGAAATTGAGTAAACTACAAAACTGAATACTCAACATTTGGTGCCATTTGATGCAAGATGAACTATGTATCTATAAAAAATTAACAAAAAAATGTATTATGAAAAAGGAAAAAAACACTATATTCTAGGTTTATATATTTGCAGATAGGTAAAATTCTCAATATGTTTGGAAAGCGCCACGCCCCTTTTCCAGTAGCCCCAAAAATTTCTATACCAATTTCCAGGACACGACCACAAATACTTCCAGAGTTTTACGGTATGAAAAGTTCGATATGTATGGGTGACGCCACGCTCCCTTAATATATCGAAAGTCTGCAGTAGGTGTCCAAAATTTCAAAAAATCGGTACAGCCGTCCGCGAGATCACCTCTTATAAAAAGAAAGAGCTTCTCTTTATATAATTAGTGTAGGTAACACTGAGCAACACCGGTTTTGATGCAGCAAATGTTAATGCTGTTTTTTATAGGCTTTTTTAAGCTGATTAAGAATCCGTAAGTATAAAGTTTCCATCAGCTCCAGACTTTGAGAAAAATGTGGTGAAATTGTCAAAAAATTTCGTTTTTTGCAATATTTGAGAAGTTCTAGCAATGAAACAAAAGGTGATAGAACCTTCCACTTAAGCTTAAATTAAAGCTAGAACTACATACTACTATCCCTGAAAGTACTATTCCTGCACCTTGCCCTGATGGCCACGTATACTCATTTACTTTTTATTGTCCAACAATAAAAAAAATACTGCAAAATTATGCAATTGAAAAAGGGTGTAAAAATCAGTGTTAGCTCTTCAATAAATGACTATAGGTGACCTTAGGGTCAAGGTGCAGGAATGGTATTTTCAGGGGTTGAAGTCAGAAGTCCAAGCCTTAATTTAAGCCTAAGTCGAAGGTGGAATAATGACACCTTTTGCTTAGTTGAGGTAGGTACTCAAACTTCCCAAAATCAGGTTTTGCAGGGATAGTAGTCGAGATTTTTCGCTTTAATCTAAGTCTAAATGGGAGGTTCTACGACCCTTTGTTTCTTTGCTTGAGCTTCTCAAATATTGCAAAAACGCGATTTTTTTACACTTTTACCTCGTTTTTCTTAAAATCTGGGGCTGATGGAAATTTTACGTCAAAAATAGGGTTAAAATTTGCTGCATACAATTTTTTTATATATTTTTTGGCCTGTGTAATAAGTATTGCTAAATAGCCAATACACGCATGTTTGCGGCGCCTTCAAACACCTTTCGAACTGTAAAGTAATGACTCAATTCTATTCTACGCATATCTATAATACGGGTATCGAATTTAAAGCTAATCGGGCCATAAATAAGATTTTTTGGAATAGATCGGTCCCTGGTCCACCTATCAGATAAAGGGCCTTATGCATAAAAAGTGAGCTTAAGCTCAGACTCAATTTTTGCACTGAAGGGGTGAGCTCAGGCTCAAGAATTTGTACTGAAAATCGAGTCGGAGCTTAAGCTCACTTTTTATGCATGAGGCCCAAAGTATCCTATATGTTTATCCTGGCAATAAGCTACCTACATGCCAAATTTCAAGCAAGTCGCACCATAATAAGATTTTTGTTCAATAGATCGGTATCTGGTACACCTATCAGAAAAAAATATCCTATATATTAACTTAGGCAGTAAGCTACCCACGTGCCAAATTTCAAGCAAATCGGACCATTAAAAAGACTTTTTCGAATAGATCGGTCCCTGGCCAACTTAATGGAAAAAATGAATCCTATATGCTAATCTAAAATTAAAACTTTGTGCACTTCTCCTTCTAACCACCTTTCCAAAAAAGAAGCAACCACTCGAATCGGTTATGAAACATAGGAGAAAATTGTTCCTAATTGATTCAACCTCACAATGAATTTCACAATTATCCGAAATTTTCCAAGCTTCACAACGAATTTTCCACCTTTACATCATCCAAAATCATCAAATCATTCGACAAAATGCATAATTTCGTTGAAAAAAAAGTTCAAATTTTTCGCGTTCTTGCGAATTTTTCCGAGTTTTCTGGTTAGAATTTTCTATTTTTCCATTGCCATTCCGAAAGAATTGCACAAAAAATTCCATAAAAAAAATCAATTTTCGATTTTTCCAAATTCCCGACTTTCCCGGAAGGTTTTCCCAAAATTTTCTTTCGTGAAAACCTTCTCCTGGCAATTACGAACAACTAAACAAAAAAAATAGCCAAATCGGCCCAACCGTTCTCAATTGATGAGTTACTATACATTTTTCACACCATTTTTATATATATAAATAGAAATTAGAAAATTTTAGTTGACAAAAAGAAGTACACGCAAAGGATTTCCCAAAAATGTATTGAAATATTTCTATTTGTCGAAAGTGCCAATTTGGTAGTTTGTGCCAAATTGAAAAATTAAGCGCCATTTAAAGTAAAATACGGCCAAAAATGGCACGGTTTGAGCCAAGTTGGCAGCCCTGAGTACGATGTATTTCTTCTGAATACTGTTAAGCCGATGTGGATAATTCTGCATAGCCATGTGCCATGGTATGGTAAAGGTAAATGGAAAATAATTGTTGTGTAATAATTAACATACCGAAGTGGTCAAAAGACTTACGGCCCGTTGTTCAATGTCTGATTAACAAGAATCGGAGGTAGAAGCTCCAGTTAAATACAACAACTGCTTTATCGATCACGTGTTATATGCATGATGTTGAAATCGTCGATAATGATGTACTGGTGATAACCATACATTGAGCAACGGGCCCTTAGCTTAGGTGAAAATGCTTCAGTTTAAGATAGACTTTACATTTAGGGCCGTTTGCACCATGTCTAGTTAATTCTAACTCCCAGTTAAACATCTTTATCGACGTTATCGACACCCATCATATAACATGTGATCGATAAAGCAGTTAACGTGCTTAACTGAAGGATGTACCTCCAGTTAGCGTTAACTAGACATGGTGAAAACGGCCCTTAAAGAACTTTTCTATTTAAAGCAGAGGTGGGCACTCACACTATCACACACATGCGCTTGTGTG
>NW_016158613.1:0-19163 GCF_001687245.7 Rhagoletis zephyria
AAAACAGGAATCTATAAGCTTATCCAGGCAAAATGCTACCTACGTACCGGATTTTAAGCAAATCGGACCATAATTACGATTTCTTCGAATGGATCAGTCCCCGGTCCACTTCTCGGAAAAAATTGACCACATATCCTAATGTAAAAAGCTACCTACGTACCGGATTTTAAGCAAATCGGACCATAATTTCGATTTTTTGAATAGATCTGTCCCTGGACCACTTCCCGGAAAAAATGGGTCATATATGCTAAAAAGCTACTTACGTACTAAATTTTAAGCAAATCGGATATAATAAGATTTTTTCGAATAGACCGGTCCCTGGTCCACCTACCCGAAAAAAGTAAAATTTTTTTAGCCTAAAACATGATGGTTACCAAAAGCTACTTGTATACAAAATTTCATGAAAATCGGACCAGCCATTCGCGAGATTACCTGTTACAAAAAAAAGGGACTTCTCTTTATATAATTAGTATACATATAGATAATTTTACAGATACTGTTCTTTCTGGGTAGCGCCTTCAAACGATTCAATAAGTGGGACTGTGTCATGATTGAGATAAATAGAGATTGCGCTAATCGCGGTACCGCTAATTCGCTCTTTGTGACTTTGACAGCATCAGCTGTGTGCGTGACGTCATCTTGGTGCAATTGTTGATTGTGAGCATACAACAAAATAACAATTTTAATATATGTGCGTTAATATTTCTGCGTGGTTTTAAACAATTACTGAGACATTACAAAGCAAAATGAAGTGTGCCGTGGCAAAGTGTAATAGTGAAATCAAAAGGAAAGCGTGCGATATAAGTTGAATTAAACACCAAATCGAGCTGTGTGTGCATGAAGCACTTCACTAGTGAAGATATTGAAAATAATATTTTTAGTGCTGGTATGAGGTAATGCACCAGTAGATAAGGTCGCCAGGCGCTAATTCCAGCGGCATCTTATCGCGCTGTTACGTACCTAATACAAGACAGTGGCCAAATTATTATGCATTTAAAAGTTCAGCTATAAATTATGTTTTAGTTACATAGAATATTTGTTTCCAAAGAAGCCACACTCATGCATCCTCTCGGAAGTGGTACAAAAGTCATCAAATAAAAGCTGTGGAGTCAACAGCTGTGGAGTTTATGATGGTTGGCTACCGTCCACAAATATAAATATAAATATGCACTCTGTATGGCTTTTTACAATGGCGAGTCCAAAAATCCACTTTGCTGCACACCTTCCCTTTGGTCTACATGAAATTGCAAACACTGTTAATACATCAATTTTTTCATGTGCTAAAAATCGTACTTACCTAAAGAGCTACATGTCCACAGTTATTGCTACGTGTTCCTAATTAATCGATCATTGTACATTTATTGATTCCTACAAAATTGGGCCATGTAATCTTAAAACTAACACATTTTGCTGCATTGTTTACATATTTTTATATGCGTTTTGGCATTTCTCTCTCGCAATTGCACCAAGATGACGTCACGCATAAATTACGCTCAAAAATCCTCTCTCTCATTGGCGCAATCTTGCATTCTATCAATCTTGGGACTGTGTGCACTGCTCAGCTGGCGCTATTCGTATGTGAAACACTCATGTGCTCAGAGAGCGCTCAGCATTATATAGGGGTGGCTCACAACCAAATCATGGTTTCCTCAACTAAGATTTGGTAACTATGACTAAAGCATGTGTTGAAAGAAAGCTTATCTGTATTAGCAGAGCTTAATGACATCCTTTTATGAACCATACGTTAAGTTGAATGAAATGTAGAAATATGCTTCAAAAAATATTCATTAGTATTTACCAAACCCGGCCGCTGTGGTGTAGTGGTAAGCAGTGCGCGCTTCCACTCCGCAACACCTGGGTTCAAACCCTGGTCAAAGCAACATCGCAAAAATTTAGAAAAAAGGTTTTTTCTTAACAGCGGTCGTCCCTCGGCAGGCAATGGCAAACCTCCGAGTATATTTCTGCCATGAAAAACAGCTTCTCATAAAAATACCATCGCCGTTCGGAGTCGGCGTAAAACTGTAGGTCCCTCCGCTTTGTGTGACAACATCAAGGCGCACGCCACAAATCGGAGGAGAAGCTCGGCCAAACATTAACATATGTGTAAGCGCCAATCTATTATTATTATTATTATTATTTACCAAACCCTTCAACTAAATTAACGATTTGGTACAACCTAGATGAATATGAGAAGCTTTAATATATTTAGCTATAATTACCAACAAATGGTAGCAGTTCCCAAATATTGTCAAAATTCGGGAACTAAATATCTGTAGTTGTCGAAACTAATCCTTTTTCTCAGTGCGGGCAAAGCTCTTTTAACCGTCCTCTTCATGGATCCGGGTACCTTTTGCATATTCAAGTGCAATTTGTTTATAAACTGGTGACTTCCTAACACTATCAATTTTCTTCAAGATGGAGAAAAACTAAATTTAAATATAGTTTCATAAGGATGGGTTTTTGATTAAAATAATTTTATATTATTAGTTCTCATCATGATGCAATAATTTGAAGGTAAAAGCGCTGAGAGGCAGCCTGGACATTTTTGAAGTTTGCTAACATAACAAAAATGTTTTCAAATTTTCAATCTCACAAATATATTCTCATTTTCCGTCTCAAATAAAAGAAAATTTGAATATTTTCATCTATTTGTTTTTTGTTTTACTTTTACTTGGCATTTGAGTTGCTCTCAAAATTTCAGTTTTATAAAGTAGACAAACTTCAAAAAATAAATGATGGCCGACAAATTGAGCGAGCGGTTTTACCTTTAAATATTTGTATCATGAGTTCTCATGGCTTGGGAACCCGGGTACCACTAGTATATAGGTCTCATCTAAATAATAATTGGTTACATAACATGAAAAAAAGTTTAAGTTTTTATACCCGGGGCGCACTTCTGCACAAGGGTATTATAACTTTGTTCACATAACGGTTGTTTGTAACAACCAAAACGAGTCGAGATATATATAGACAAATGTATACATAAATGATGAGAATGAAAAGAGAAATCGATTAAGCGTTGACTGTCTGTCCGTCCGTCCGTCTGTTCACTCGACAACTCGAGTAAAAATTTAGATATCTTAACGAAACTTGGCATGTGGACTTGGTATGGGCAAAATCGGACAAAACTCGCCTACTTCTCATATAACGGTAGGTTACAAAAATACGAAAACTGTGAAATTTTACTAACTACTGAAGCTTATTCACTCAACATTTATATTTGCAATCATAATAAGAATATTATACATTTTTGGAAAATGGGAGAAGCAATAATCACGCCCACATCCCATATAACGGTAATTTATTGAAGTACGAAATCTTCGATAAATCAGTAAATACTGAAGCTAATTTATTCAAAATTGACGTTTGTAATAAAAATTTAACAGAAAATACGTTTGTTGTAAAATTTTGGAAAATGGGCGTGGCCCCGCCCACTTATGACCATATATGTGTATCTCGGTAACTGCTCGATTAATTTGTACCAAACTTGGTATGATTATTACTCTTGCGACATAAAAGCAAAACTTTGAATATTATTGAAATTGAACTAAAATTACACCCACTTTTCAAATAACGGTAAATTTGAGAAATGCTTGAAACTTCGATATTTCGAAATTTAAGGACGTCAATTTGCTCTAAATTTATACTAGCAACAATCCCTTGAAAATAAGTAACATAATTAAGGGAATTTTGGAAAATGGGCGTGATACCGCCCACATATAACTATGTATATAAGTTTATCTCATTATGTCTAATTGACCGTTATATCGAATATGTTTGAAATAGGGGTAAAACTACCCCGACATACCATGTAGCGGTAGTTTTCGGAAAGGCGAAAAAGCTATATTGAATACTTTCGGCGGGTATTTATTGTTGGGCTCCGCCCGAACTTAGACTTTTTTACTTGTTTTAAATTGTCTTCACTTAAAAAGCACTGCACGCTAGTCGCAATTTAAATGATAATCATTACAGTTATTTATTAAACATTAGGGCTATTCAGGATTTGTAAATTCACAACAAAAAAATTAACACGGTTGCCAGAAGAGTAATTTGTAATCAATATGTTTCCGTTAATTCAAATAAACTCGCAGCTTACATGATTTTTCAAAATTAGCAAAGGAACTGCCTTAACTTCTTTGTGATACCCCGGTACCCAGCCATGCGAACCAAGGAGAAAAATTATTCATGAACAGGACGGTTAAACTTTCCATACATTTTGTATAGGCGCGTATAGAGTAAAAGCTCTCTCTGCGCATCACTGTTTTAGTCAGAAAATATAAGGAATGGACATATAAAAAAAAGTGGTTACATTTATCTTCATTCATGAATACTGTTGTGGAAAGTGACTTCACTAAATATGTTGTTAAGCACGCTGGTATTGATGGAGATCAATTGTCCTGCCATATGTTGATTAAAAAGGCAACCTCACATAACAGAATAAATTTAAAATTGGGTGCCTATTATCAGTTTATGAAAAGTTGCTTAACCCTGAACTTTGGCCAAGGGACGTTCGTGTCAGGCCCTTTAAGTTTTTTCAAAAACTACAGACACAGCCACCCAACCAACAAAACAATTGGCGATTGATGCTGATAACTTAAAGATAAATAAATCACCTCCTTGAGGTAAAATTTTCGAGTGACGAGAGCTGAACCAGAAACCAAAAATTTATGACATCATATTCGTGACGAAAATTATACGCATTTTTTAACTGCCGTTGAAACGTAGGGAAAATCTTTTTTATTCATACGACTCGTTGCAAAAGTTCTGTTTTTTATTTTGTATTTCTAGCAGTAGACGGAATTTCGCAACGTTCCGAATAAATAAAAAAAAAATTCCGTACGTTTCAAAGGCAGTTAAAACATGCGTATAATTTTCGTCACGAATATGATATCATAAATTTTGTGTTTCTAGTTCAGCTTTCGTCACTCGAAAATTTTAGCTCAAAGAGGTGTTTTATTTGATATCAATTATTTTGGGGTAGCAAATTTAAAATCGACGAAAATACAAACAATAATTTAAATGTTTTATTTTTCTCAAATAAAGTACGAAAAATATTATCTAAATCTAATTTGTGTATTCAAATCGATGTGTTCATTGAAACATATAATTTTTCGAATACGGAATAAAGCGGAAAAGAATGAGCATGTCCTTTGTATTCGAAAAAATTAAAAATAAAAAAAATTATGAGAAATGATAAAAACGTATCAACTTGGTACCAACTTTGGATACAACAAACAACCGTATTCGTCTGATTGTCTCGTAGTTTATTTTTGTTAAGATTTCTACCGGGTGTGGGGCTCACTCCTGTGCTTTTTTAAGAAGTTTTACTTCTATCACGTGTTCGGTGTTGCACTCATTCTATTAAACTAATGATCTTTTCTCAAGTAGTTTTGCTCAGTGGCAATTTATACATTTTATGTAAGTAGTAGCGGCACATTTAGTGAACTAAATGTATTCATGCATACATATTTATATAGAACTGTAGGTAATATTGTATGCATCTTTCCAGGTAGGTTAAGTGCGGGTGATAAACCCATGTAGCATAGTTAAATACTGTGTACACAACTACAATTAAAATGGTGAATATCACAGTCTCGGCATGTGGCTGGAAAAAAACTATAAAATACACACAAATTGTGGTTTCTAAGACAAGTACTAAGTGATTAGCACAGCTGCATCCTTCAACTTGCAACTCGCGGGAAATTCCCAGGTTTGCAGGGAATTTCGGCTTAAGTGCCAATCGTGGAATGGGCAATTTTTGTCGGGGAACTGGGTATGTTATTTTTATATCTTAAAGTAACAAAATTATACGGCTATGTTAATTTTTACCATTTGACCCTTTTTGGAGCGACATTTTTTCAATTTGAATCGCAGTATCTCCACAACATGAGTTTTCCCAGATATAAGCTATATACCAGATTAAAGCTAAGGTTTTAGGCTAGATTTGTGGAAACCTAGAATAAAATCGACTGACCAGTTTTTGAGAAAATGCCCGAAATCTCTATTTTCAGCAGCCCGATTTGTAATTTTCAGGCGATAACGTTATGACGTATTTATATTTTATAAACACCAAAGATAGCGTTAGATAGCTTGTTTGAAGACCCTTTTACTGATGCCCACATCAATGAAATGAACTGAGTAGTGCGGCCTCAGTGGTAGTTTAAAAAATTGCCTTTTTTCGAATTTCAGGCAGCAGCCACGCTCACAAAGGCATACGAATCAAAGCATCTNTCACTCCTGTGCTTTTTTAAGAAGTTTTACTTCTATCACGTGTTCGGTGTTGCACTCATTCTATTAAACTAATGATCTTTTCTCAAGTAGTTTTGCTCAGTGGCAATTTATACATTTTATGTAAGTAGTAGCGGCACATTTAGTGAACTAAATGTATTCATGCATACATATTTATATAGAACTGTAGGTAATATTGTATGCATCTTTCCAGGTAGGTTAAGTGCGGGTGATAAACCCATGTAGCATAGTTAAATACTGTGTACACAACTACAATTAAAATGGTGAATATCACAGTCTCGGCATGTGGCTGGAAAAAAACTATAAAATACACACAAATTGTGGTTTCTAAGACAAGTACTAAGTGATTAGCACAGCTGCATCCTTCAACTTGCAACTCGCGGGAAATTCCCAGGTTTGCAGGGAATTTCGGCTTAAGTGCCAATCGTGGAATGGGCAATTTTTGTCGGGGAACTGGGTATGTTATTTTTATATCTTAAAGTAACAAAATTATACGGCTATGTTAATTTTTACCATTTGACCCTTTTTGGAGCGACATTTTTTCAATTTGAATCGCAGTATCTCCACAACATGAGTTTTCCCAGATATAAGCTATATACCAGATTAAAGCTAAGGTTTTAGGCTAGATTTGTGGAAACCTAGAATAAAATCGACTGACCAGTTTTTGAGAAAATGCCCGAAATCTCTATTTTCAGCAGCCCGATTTGTAATTTTCAGGCGATAACGTTATGACGTATTTATATTTTATAAACACCAAAGATAGCGTTAGATAGCTTGTTTGAAGACCCTTTTACTGATGCCCACATCAATGAAATGAACTGAGTAGTGCGGCCTCAGTGGTAGTTTAAAAAATTGCCTTTTTTCGAATTTCAGGCAGCAGCCACGCTCACAAAGGCATACGAATCAAAGCATCTTGGAACAAAACCTTCTCAGTTTTGTTTGTGCTTTAATTCCTGAAAGTTTGAACAAAATAAATAAATGAACATACCACATACATATCAAAGCATCTCGTCGTGGAGACACGAACTAAAACACAGTTACCTCTATATCTTATATATATGTATATATTGGCCTCTAGAATAACACTAAATATGGTGGGTGTACCCACATGCCCCCTTAAACCGGCAAAAGCAAAAATACGTTTTAGCCCAATTTTTAAGAATCCGGTTAATCGTGTATGAAGCTTGAATACATTTTCTGGACACACTCTGCAAGACCTTTCCAACGATGTCTCAAACGTGTCGATTGGACATCTGGATAAAAACTTTCAAATCTCCTGTATATATAAGCGAGTCATTTCCGCATGCTACTGTGGCTGCTTTTGTCACTCGCGCGCACTGCCGTGCGCTGCGATAGTACATCAAAACGTATCCGGATTGCGTACTGAGTCTGAATCTATTTCTGTATAATCTTCTCAATTGGAATATGACATTATCGTCATTGCGGAAAACCTGGCTGAATGATCAGTTTTCCGATGAAGAATTTTTTGGCCTAAAGCTTTTTCACGTCTTTCGAAAAGATCGTGATGCCATTAAGACAGGCTTTAAAAGAGGTGGCGGTGGTGTGCTGGTTGCTGTAAAGCGTATTTTTTTGTTTGTACTATTCAATTGCCAAACAATGACTCACTTCTGGATCAGCTCTGCGTACTAGGTCCTGGTGCTAAGGAGCACGTTGTAATCTGCGTATCTTACATTCCTCCAAATAGTTCGTTTGGCTTCTACAAATTACACCTGGATAATATTAAAAACTTATCGCTTAGGTTAAGTAGTGAATATTATATGTGTCTTATAAGGTTGAAAAACGGGCTCGATTATTTGCATAAACAGCGTTTATTTGCTTTGAATCATCCAATTTCCTCTTAAAAATGTATATAAGCAGCCGAACAAATGCTCGAAATTTTTAGGAATCAGCTCGGATCCGGGGAATTTTCGATGACAACACTAGTAAAAACGGCCAGCTTTTGTCTTTTGTACAAGTATGCAAACAAAGCAGGCGAGTTTCGCGGTACCCGAGTGGTGAGAGTTGCGGGCTACAAGCCTGTAGCTAACAGGTTCGATCCTCGGTTGGGGCGATTGCGAATTCTTTTTGTTTTTATTATTTACTTTATTTTATTTTCATTTATTTTATATCACATTTTTTATTTTACTATTAGTTAAATAAAATTTTTAGAGCTGTATTTTATTAAAAAGTCAACAACAACTTACTGAAAGTAACGTAAAAAATTATAGAACTTATAAAAAAAGAATGAAAACGAAACAAATGAAAACTCTATTGGCCGTGGGACTCGAACCCACGACCTTGCGGCTCGTCTATGCGCATTACTGCCGTCTGGAAGGGGAAAATTATTATGCGCATATGTGTGCCAGATTATATGCATAAGCTTTGCCGGCTGTCACAGCTTTTAGGTGATTAAAACTTATGCAGGTTAGATTGGCATTATGCGCGTGACGATATTTTTTTAACTCCATCTACTTAATGCTTGTAATGAAATCGAATCGTATGTGCTTGATACATTTTCATTCTTAGACTTAATTCAAATAAACTGCTATTTTAATAACCTGAATAGGATTTTAAACATAGACTTTATTAGAATAGTATTTACTTTTCTATCAATAAATCTGATCTCCCGGTGTCAACAACTGATATGCATCATGGCCCACTATTCAATGAACTTAAAGCTTACTCATTCTTGCCATCTAATGCTATTAGTAATAAGCAGCCAAATTGTTATTTCAAATATTGTGATTTTATAACTTTAAATGCTATTATCTTGGACATTGATTCGGATTGAGCTAAAGTTTTTAAATGTTGAAACTGTATTTAAATTTTTAAAATCAAATTTAATATACATATATACATACTGTAATGATGGAGCACCCTAATTGCGTCTCTGCATCTTTGCACCACTTTATGATTACGGCAAAAAGAAAGTGGAGAAAGAAGGACACTCCGATATCAACCGCCTAACCGAGCGCACACGGGAAAACGGCCACCGAATTTTTACATACGTATATGTACACATACCTAATTAAGTTTACTGAAAACCAAAACGCGGGGAAGCTACTTGCGTTGTTCATGGTCCTCCTTCGCCATAAAGAAAGGAACCTATCGATATATTTACTTACATAAAACACAAGACTGAGTCGCTTAAGAGTGCAAATACATAAAATAACATTAAAACAAATACAAAGACAGTGAACTGGAAAACAAGACAAAATTACTTATAAAAAAAAAATAGAGTGTGTGCATCCTACAAAAACGAAAAACAAGCAATACAACAACAACAAGGAAAGCAAGCCGAAATTTGCAATAGCCAACGAAAATTTGATGACCATCAAACAGGAGAACAGCAAAAAGCAAGCAGTAGAACTTTGGTCAGCAGCAACAACATTAGGCGAAGTAGTCTGTACCAGCAAAACCACCTGCAGAACCTTCTGAGGCTGCAACTACAGAGAAGTAAAAAGCGGGAAAACTAAAGGGAAGTAGAAAAGACAAGATAGTAGAGATTTTAATCAGATATTTCACAATTTTATACCCCTTACAAACCTACATGCATATGTATATACCACCAAAAGAAATAAAGTCAGCTCTATTGTCACAATAAACAATATAAACACCAGTCAGCTTACCCACTAACGCCTAAATATAAATACGCACAAACATACGTATATACATACATGCATGGTGATCCCCTTACCTACCTTCTTATATGCACCCGTTCATCCATTTGCGCATAATTACAAAGCGCCTGCTCAAACCAAATTAGCGTGCATTCCAAAGCACAGCTTTTAAAAACATTCTTACTTGCTAACAAATATTTTTGGCTTACGTTAAGCGCCTATTTTTCGCCCCCACAAGCAGTGCAGTTCAAAGCATACTGCAACTGCACAAACATACGTACCACCCATACATACTATATCTGCATATAAAGCAGAGCAAATAGATCAGAACTCTGCGCTCCCAGCAGTACTAACTATTGTTGGTGTCATTTAATGCACTTTGTTCATCTAAGTTTTTCGCACAATCGTATATTTATACCTACATACTTACTAACGCATGCATTTTCAAAACGCAGTGAAACAATTGCGCTGCCCTTATACATATGTACATACCAGGGTTGTTGCGAACATTATTCCGAAATAAAAGTCTTTTGGGGATATAAAACCAAAATAATTAATAAAACCTGGTAGAAAAATTCACGGGTCACAAATATACATACATTTAAATACATACAGTCCACAAAAACACCCAATTAACAACAAATTGCTCAACAAAGAGCCTCCTACACGTACTAAAATAATTAAGTATAAAAATGCCAACTGAACAAAGCCCCAAAGTTATTTCCAAAATTCCAAGGACAGCAACTCCCTCGAAAACAGTGGAAAAGCTTCAGACTTCTACCGAAGTAAAGAGCTCAGAAAGAGGAAAATCTCATGACCGTGTGCGCAAAAATTTAACATTGAAAATGATGGCTTCATGAGATATTCTGCCAGATTCTCCTCTTCTCCCATAGAGGAATTCACAGAGTCGCCCCTCGAAATAAAAGAAAAAACTATTGACAATCTCTGGGCACGGTTACAAGCCGCATATGACTCACTTTCTTTAAAGGATGATGAAGACCTTCCAGATAATTTTTTGGCGTTGGCGGAAGGCAAGTATCAATTTAGTATTGATACTTATGAAATGACTAAAGCGAAGATCTTAGATCAACTCAAATTGATCCGAGCTATAAGTCCCACAAGCTATCACTCCCGAGAAGCACAGAATTCACACATAGAGGAAAATCCTCACATGTATCTGCAACTTCCGCCATGTGATACAGAGATTTTCCACGGTGGTTATGAAGAATGGCAATCTTTCCGAGATATGTTTACAGTCGTCTACATAAACCACCCCCAATTATCATCCGCGCAGAAATTATACCACCTCCGGTATAAAACAAAAGGGCAATCCGGTCTAATCATCAAGCAATTACCTCTTAGCGACGAGAATTTTGACCGGGCATGGCAAGCATTAAGCGAGCGTTTCGAAAATAAACGCATATTAGTGGACAACCAAATCTAAGGTTTAACGAATCTTCCTAGTGTTCACGAAGAAGATAGTAAACAAATTATTAATCTCCAGAGTAAAATAAAAACATGTCTGTCCGTTTTAAATACTCAAAAGGTTTTGACAGACAGCTGGGACCTCATCCTCATACATATATGCGTATCCAAATTACCCAAAGATACCCGACTACTTTGGGAGCAATCACTGCCTTCCAGAAAAAATATTCCCTCATGGCCTCAAATGGACGAATTCCTAACGTCCAGATTTCAAGTGTTAGAAAGGGTAGAAATGAAATTCCCCAAACACGCAAGCAAGACTTTTGATCTAATGAAAGCTCAAAATAAGATGAAGACTTTTCCAACCAATTCCAACATGGTGTTTTCCTGTTATTTATGTAACACCCCACATCCTATGAAAAAGTGTCCAATGTTTAAAACATACGCGAAACAAGGGCGCATAAAATTTGTTAAAGCTAATAAAGTATGCCGAAATTGCCTCGCCTTCAAACATACCATGGCAGAGTGCAAGTCACCATTTAAATGTATGTATTGTCAGAAAAGACATAACTCGTTACTTCATGTTCATTCAAATAAAGGCCATTCCAAAAAGGGTAGCATAAAAGAAAATATTAATAAATCGATCACCCCCGATCGACAAATAAATCAAAGCTGTTGTCATACCCAAAGTATCACAGACCCACAAATTAAAGAGCAAGTGATCCCCTATGATCACCACCCAACCAATATGCAAACTCAAAAAGTAATAACGCAACACAGAACAGCGCTTGCGATCACCAAAGATTGCCCCCAAGAGTTATCAAGCTACAAGTCGGATAAGCAACCCACCTGCTCAAACTCCGCGCATGTTAACTGGCTCCGAATTGCCAATGAAAATGAAGTTCTACTCCCAACTGCAATAGTGACAATAGAGCATCGAGGAGAACAGTTTCAACTCAGAGCATTGCTTGAATAAGGGTCCCAGAGAACCTTTATTTCGTCAGCAGCTCAAAAGAGGTTGAAGCTCCCAACCGAACATTCATAGTTGGAATTATTTCATATTGGTGGATGTAACTCAAAACGCACTAAGAACGCATGCGACCGAAATCTAACTACCCGCAAGGCAGTTATTAAACAGTTCAATGCCCATGAACTAGCTGACCCCCATTTCAGCAAACCAACACCCATATATCTGGTTATTGGAAGCGACATACTTCCACAAATTCTCCGACCCGGAGTCCGAAAAATACAAGATAATGTAATAGCGCAAGAAACTATATTTGATTGGGTGATAAGCGGTTCCGCCGCAAAACTTTGAAAATAGAGGGCAATAAATAAGACCCCGCGCATTCAATGCCATAAGCTCTAACCCATGAGCCCACAACAAAATATTTATTTACTCGTTTATTTATACGCCCCAAGAATATTAAAATGCCTGCTCTGTACGCCCTCTGCATAATTGTTCGCTTTGCTCTTTTACAGAACGTTGCAAAAGGCCATATCTCGAATTGACTGCAAACACAAAAACACGAGCACGAAAATCATTTTACGGAGTTCCGAAGACCGGTACAATCGCCCGATTGTAATGAAGGAGCACCCTAATGGCCTCTCTGCACCTTTGCACCACTTTATGATTACGGCAAAAAGAAAGTGGAGAAAGGACACTCCGATATCAACCGCCTAACCGAGCGCACACGGGAAAACGGCCACCGAATTTTTACATACGTATATGTACACATACCTAATTAGGTTTACTTAAAACAAAACATTTATAACGTTTTAAATATAAAACGCGAGTGTTTTACTGAAAACCAAAACGCGANATAAGGGTCCCAGAGAACCTTTATTTCGTCAGCAGCTCAAAAGAGGTTGAAGCTCCCAACCGAACATTCATAGTTGGAATTATTTCATATTGGTGGATGTAACTCAAAACGCACTAAGAACGCATGCGACCGAAATCTAACTACCCGCAAGGCAGTTATTAAACAGTTCAATGCCCATGAACTAGCTGACCCCCATTTCAGCAAACCAACACCCATATATCTGGTTATTGGAAGCGACATACTTCCACAAATTCTCCGACCCGGAGTCCGAAAAATACAAGATAATGTAATAGCGCAAGAAACTATATTTGATTGGGTGATAAGCGGTTCCGCCGCAAAACTTTGAAAATAGAGGGCAATAAATAAGACCCCGCGCATTCAATGCCATAAGCTCTAACCCATGAGCCCACAACAAAATATTTATTTACTCGTTTATTTATACGCCCCAAGAATATTAAAATGCCTGCTCTGTACGCCCTCTGCATAATTGTTCGCTTTGCTCTTTTACAGAACGTTGCAAAAGGCCATATCTCGAATTGACTGCAAACACAAAAACACGAGCACGAAAATCATTTTACGGAGTTCCGAAGACCGGTACAATCGCCCGATTGTAATGAAGGAGCACCCTAATGGCCTCTCTGCACCTTTGCACCACTTTATGATTACGGCAAAAAGAAAGTGGAGAAAGGACACTCCGATATCAACCGCCTAACCGAGCGCACACGGGAAAACGGCCACCGAATTTTTACATACGTATATGTACACATACCTAATTAGGTTTACTTAAAACAAAACATTTATAACGTTTTAAATATAAAACGCGAGTGTTTTACTGAAAACCAAAACGCGAGGAAACTACTCGCGTTGTTCACATACAAAAAAAAATATCCCTTGTAAAGTTCAGTCCTAAAAAAGACCATGGTATACGAATTGTATATTAAAATTAAAAAAATTACGAAATTATTTCTAAAAGAAATTCATGGCTACAGATTATGTTAATTTTTTTGATAAATATCGATATTGCATGCCTGCATTTAAAGCTCTTTCTAAAAACTATATCAAAAAGTTCGAAAGTAATATCAAACTTAATCCTAAAGAATTTTGGCGTTACATGAACTCCAAACGTAAAAGCTCATTGATTCCCCCTACAATGTTTTTAGACAATGTTACTTCAAAAAATGAATTGGAAACCGCAAATCTTTTTGCAGAGTTTTTTTTAATCTAATTTTGAAAAAAAAGTGTGGCTACACTGATGGTTCAGATAATATTTATCCGTTATCGAATATGAGCTCATTCGATGTGTCTCATAATAATGAGATTTTGGGTATCTCAAAATCAAAAATGTCTTTGAAATCTGATAATGACGGGGTTTCTGCTTATGTTTTGAAAAAGTGTTGTAACACCCTTGCGAGGCCCCTCCAATTAATTTTTAACAAATCATTGAAGTCTGGAATTTTTTCGATGATTGGAAAGTTTCGTTCATTACTCCAATCATTAAAGCAGGAAACAAAGGGAATGTTTGCAATTATCGTCCGATTTCTAAGATTACAACTATAAGTAAGCTTTTTGAATTAATTGTTAAAGATAAATTGTATTACAGTGTTTCCAGCTTAATTTCGCCATTCCAACATGGCTTTGCTGCTGGCCATTCCACCATTACGAATTTAACTTTATTTTCTGAGTACTGTATTTTAGCCTTTCAAGAAGGTCAACAAGTTGACGTTATCTACAATGATTTTTATAAAGCATTCGATAAAGTATCCCATGCCATCTTTATTAAAAAATTGTCCTAAATCGGCCTTCACTCAAGCCGCTGCTGTGCCTTGAGTCTTATCTAAAAAAAAATAAGATTTGTCAGCGTTGAAGGTGTTCACTCTAGATCTTTTGTTGCTACCTCTTGTGTACCACGGGCAGTGATCGGCCTCAAAAAAAATTCTGTGTGGTAGAATCCGGGAAAAAATGTGTTAGATCTTAAAAAATGTGGCAGATCTCAGGTATGGATCAAACATTGTACAAAAATTAAAGAAATTCTGTAAGGTTTTACCTAAAGTGCGAGATTGAAGTTGCTAAGAATTGCATTGAGTTTTGGCAATTTTTTCCTTGACAGTGTAAATCGGTTCCTTCCATATCAAAATATTTTTCGAACATAAATTTTTTTGCAACCTTGCGGAGTGACCACATGTAGGGACACGAATTTCGATATGATACGATACCATATCGATACTTTTGGTATTCGATACGGATATTTTCTACTCGATAGTTTTAAAGCGATACTTATTGGAATCGAGTACCAGAACCGTAGTATCGTATCGAATGTCATAAACTTACATTACAAGAATAATGTTATTAACAATTCTTTCCGATATAAATTGGGCTTTATAGAGCAGAAATTTGTACTATAGTTAGGATTACATGTGGTGGGATTTTAACCCGCGGCCTCGGTGTTTTAGTAAATATTATGCTGGTAACATAATATTTACTAAAACACCGAGTCTGATCTATGTTTTTTGTGCGAATAAAACTACATTATTCCACTTTCTGACCCAATGTCTCGCTAAAACATTTTTAGTATCTTCAGGGGAAATCCAGCTTTATTAAATAGTATTTAAGAACTTTGTTTTACGTCAACACCTAATCCCTACGTGTAGTATTAATAACAATAGTTCGGCGCTTACACAATATGAGCTTCTCTTCCGATTTGTCGTAATGTTGTGGCACAAAGGGGGTCCCTACAGTTTTATGTCGACTCTGATCGGCGATTGTTTTTTATGGGAAGCTGTTTTTCATTTTCAAGGTTTGAGCACTTCTAACCACTACACCACAGCGGCCTATATACGGGACCCACATTCATGTAAACTTTTTGGACTTTGGTATCTTCTTCTTCTTCTTTGGCGCTGTAACCGCCTAAGCGATTTTGGCCGAGTTCAGCAAAGCTCGCCAGTCGTTTCTCCTCTGTGCCAACTGACGCCAAATGAAGCCAAGTCCTTCTCCACCTGATCCTTCCATCGCAGTGGGGGCCTCCCTCTTCCTCTGCTACCACCAGCGGGTTCCGAGTTGAATACTTTCAGAGCTGGAGCGTCGGTGTCCATTCGAACGACATGACCAAGCCAGCGGAGCCGCTGTATTTTAATTCGCTGCACTATGTCCATATCGTTGTAAAGCTCATACAGCTCATCGTTCCATCGTCTGCGGTACTCGCCGTCGCCAACGCGTAAAGGCCCGTAAATCTTCCGCAAAATCTTTCTCTCAAACACTCCAAGAGCCGCCTCATCGGATGTTGTCATTGTCCATGCTTCTGCGCCATATACCAGCACGGGCATGATGAGTGACTTATAGAGCGCGGTTTTCGTACGTCGAGAGAGGACTTTACTCCTGAATTGCCTACTCAGTCCAAAGTAGCACTTGTTGGCAAGAGTGATTCTGCGTTGGATTTCAATGCTGACATTATTATCGGTGTTAATGCTGGTTCCCAAGTAAACGAAATTCTCTACTTTCTCGAAATTGTAACTGTCAACAGTGACGTGGGTGCCAAGGCGCGAATGTGCTGACTGTTTGTTTGATGACAGGAGATACTTCGTCTTGTCCTCGTTTACCACCAGACCCATGCGCTTTGCTTCCCTATCCAACTTGGAAAAGACTGAACAGATTTCGCGGTTTTTGTTACCGATGATGTCGATGTCATCGGCATAAGCCAGCAATTGCACGCTCTTGTACTAAATTGTTCCTGAGCGGTTCAGTTCTGCAGCTCTTATTATCTTCTCCAACATCAGATTAAAGAAGTCACATGAAAGGGAGTCGCCCTGTCTGACTTTGGTATCGATATTTTGAATATCGAGTCATTTAGTCCGATATTGATGGGTACCTGATATTTTTAAAGCGATACCATATCGATAATTTCGGTTCGATATCGTGTCTCTAAACCTAGGGTGGCCATTTCATAGGCATGCGTGCCAAATTTTTCTCTTCAGCTTTCACACGTACACGAGAACAACTGCGCTGCTTTCACACCAGGGATGTTGCGAATGTGGAATTTTAGACATCCGCGGATGCGAATGCGGTTGCGGATGTTTAAACGCTAACATCCGCGGATGTCAAGTATTTTTATACCCGAGCGCACTTGTACGCAAGGGTATTATAACTTTGTTCACATAATGGTTGTCTGTAAGAGGCAAAACGAATCGAGATAGATATAGACAAATGTATTCATAAATTATCAGAATAAAAAAGTAACCATCTGTGCACACGATAACTCGATCAGAAATTGAGATATCTTAGCGAAACTTGGTACGTGGACTTCTTTCGTAGGCGTAGGACGGATGGTGTTGAAAATGGGCAAAATCGGACGATAACCTCGTCTACCTCCCATATAACGGTAGTTTTCAGAAATACGAAAACTGCGATATTTTATTAACTACTGAAGCTTACTCACTCAAAATTTATATGTACAATCATTTTTAGGGGAAAAATAAGAATATTATACATTTTTGGAAAATGGGCATAGGCACACCCACTTATGATTACTTGGGAACCGCTCCACCAACTTCTCCCAAACTTTGCACAGTTGTTGGCCTTCACAAAACATACCAAACGGCTGAAAATAAAAAAAAACGGATAATAACCACGCCCACATCCCACATAACGGTAATTTAGAGAAATACGAAGAAATAAATACTGAAACTAATTTATTCAAAACTGATGTTTGCAATAATTTTGTAGCAAAAAGTACGCTTATAATAACATGTTGGAAGATGGGCGTGACCCAGCCCACTTACGACCACATGTGTGTATCTCGGTAACCGTTCGATCAATATGTACCAAACTCGGTATGATTATAGTGGTTGCCCCATAAAGGCAAAACGTTGAAAATTATTGAAATCTGACTAAAATTACGACCAGCTTTTATAACGCTAATTTTACCCAAAATTGGTACTAACAAGAATCCCTTCAAAAGAAGTAACATTATTATGGAATTTTGGAAAATGGGCGTGATGCCGCCTACATATATCTATAAAAGTTTATCTCATTATGTCTAACTGAACGTTCTATCGAAGATGTTTGAAATAGATGTAAAACCACCACTGCTTACCATGTAGCGGTGGTTTTCGGAAAGGTGAAAAAACTGTATTGAATACTTGCGCCGGACTTAGACTTTTTTACTTGTTATGGAATAATTTAGGTGATTTAGTTAAATAAAAAATGGAAAGGTTAGTAATTTTTAATAATGTTTTTTTTAGTACTTGAATTTAAAACTTGGAACGTTGTATTCAATAACAAGTTTTTAAATGGTCGAAAATCAAACCTGCGCCACTAAATAACTACTCGATCGCTGCGAAAAACTTGAAAAACTTCAAGCTTGACAAAATTGTAAATTCTTTTCGATTGACGCTGCACCAGTCGAGAGGAATTTCAGTTATATATATTTTTTTTTATTGCGGTGCAATAATTCTTTTTTGGGAATTGCATCGGTCTGCAAATGTCGGATGTATCCCGTTGTTTTCCAAAGAATTCATCATTCTCATTCTTTTGGTTGTTTCTGAATGTGGAGAACCACTAACATCAACAGCATTTTTCGATTTTAGTTTTTGTAATTCATTTTGGATCCTTTCTTCTGTGACTGGTCAGATATACGTTTAATCATTAAAACGAATTCTGATCTCCCCCAATTTGGGTCGAACTTTTGGGTAGGGGCAAATTTAGAAAAATCCCACTTTGACCCATTTAGAGTGCTCCAATCGAGTCCAAATGTATGACCGACCCCCACTAACTTTGGAGGCCCGACCCACCGATGCCAGTGGCACACCACCTGGAACCCCCCTGGGGGTTCACCATACAAACATTTCAAAAAATCACCATTTTTTGGCCTTTACATGAAAAAATCAGCTAAATGGCTATGTTTTTTCTTTATTTTTATTTATTTATTTATAATAATATTTATTATTTATTTATAATAATATCTATTTTTTCTCTTAAGAAATTTATTTAGTCAGAACATATGTAAATGAAAAAATTAATTTAAGTGAGTTATAGAAAAGAAACTAAAAAAAAT
>NW_016158613.1:21232-23803 GCF_001687245.7 Rhagoletis zephyria
ATGTTCTGACTAAATAAATTTCTAAAGAGAAAAATAAACTCCAAAAAGAAAAAACATAGGCATTTCGCTGATTTTTTCATGTAAAGTGCAAAACCGGCGATTTTTTTAAATGTTTGTATGGTGAACCCCCAGGGGGGTTCCAGGGGCTGTGCCACTGGCATCGGTGGGTCGGGCCTCCAAAGTTAGTGGCGGTCATACATTTGGACTCGATTGGAGCACTCTAAATGGGTCAAAGTGGGATTTTTCAAAATTTGCCCCTACCCAAAAGTTCGACCCAAATTGGGGGACATCAGAATTCGTTTTAGAGGTATGGTTCATTCGGCAAAGTTTCTTATTTTGATCCCTAGAATATGATTTTCACAGAGCAATGGGCGATTTTTTTGCCTCCCCACAAATCGACCCGGCCTAATGAGCATAGTCTATGAATCAGTGAGACCGTGCGAACAGAGTTCCCAGATGTGGGATTTCGCCCCATTTTGGGGATTTGTGAAACCATTTGGGGATAGATTTTTTCGTTTGGGGATGTGGGGATTTTATGGGGATTTTTGTTTGGTTTAAAACTTTGATATTGACATTAAAACATATATTTTTCTGGCTGCCCATAAAAATTTCTCGCATAAAGATTTTATTAGTACATGCTTTTTGCGCGATATGTTTGTAAGGTTTTCCTAAAGCCGTCAAAGCATTATTCGGCGCAGATGTCTGCTTTGATTGGCTTTCACTGAACAAACAATTTTCTAAAAAATAAATGGTATTCTTTAGCTATTTGAGACCTGTACNAAAAGGGTCAAAGCATTATTCGGCGCAGATGTCTGCTTTGATTGGCTTTCACTGAACAAGCAATTTTCGCAACAACCTCCACGAAAGAAATTCTTAAGAAAAAATTAGCGGTATTCTTTAGCTATTTGAGACTTGTACATTATTACACTAAAAAAGTTTGATTACTTTTTGATTTAAAACTTTTATTTATGCTGTTTCTGTTGTAGATTGAATTACATTTTAAAAGAAAATTAGTAAAAATAAATAAATAAACATATGTTGTAAAAACATATAACTTTGAATTTTGGTACTAAATCTCTGACCATAGTTGTACGTATAACCAAATGACCTCATGCATAAATGTACATATGTACATATGTACGTATGTACGTATGTACATATAAATATTTAAATTTGTGAAAATGTGTAGAGAAAAGTATTCAAAACTGTAANCGTAGGAAAAAGTATTCAAAACTGTAATAAAATGAAAACTGTGTTAAAATGAAAACTGGATTAAAATGAACTAACACAAATATGAATACATGCTTTTTTATTCCTTACTAAAAGGGATTTAAATGGGGATTTAAAATAAAAATGGGGATTTTTTGGGAATAACTGCAGTCCGATATGGGGATGGGGTACAAAAATATTCTGGCAACACTGCGTGCGAAACTTTCAAGCAATCAAGTCTACACGGTAAAAATGTTTAACATGGATTCGGATGTAGATTTTTACTTACTTGTAATGGGAAGGGAGAGCACAATATTTGGTGTGTCATGAAGAAATCGTACGCACGACAAACTTTTTTATTAAGCGCCATTATAGCGCCATTTACCCTTATTCCCAAATATTGAATTGACTATTACGTACATATGCACATAAATAAAAAGATGAATTTAGAATAATGCTAAAAATTCCTTTTCTTTTAGTTCAAAATAAGAAGGTTAATACAAATTAATTAAAATATTTGCTTTAATTTCAATTTTAATTATAATAAAAAATCTATGCAAGCAATGAAAATGAATTAAATTATATTAAAAGGTTAATTCTTTAATATTATATCTACCTTTCACACTATTTACAAAATAAAAAAAAAATTCCTTTTTCTTAAAATTTTGTATAGAATTGTAAGTTATAGGCAAAAGCCATTCGAATATTCAAATTTGTTGTTATTAAACTGAAAGTTATTTTCGAGATAACTAGCAGCACCCGACAAAAAAACGTCAGCCCTCTTTTTAAATAATTAAACCTCCAACATATCGAGGGCTTATATTCAATACCCCCTATCTGCATTTTTCACAAAAATGAGATTTAATACAAAATTCCACCAAAGACTTAACTGTCTTCGGTGATATTTAATGCTGACCTTGTATCACAAATTTCATCAAATAAAGATTGTATATATGATTCTCGCTGTTCCTCAGTTAGCCTGCATAATAAAAAAAATTAGTATATGTTTACATTGTTGCTTATTTTACATTTTTTACCTTCTATATGCTGCACTTGATAAATATTCGTTTCTTCTTGAAGTCATTTCGTATCCAGTTATTTATAGTTTCAGTTATATTTATTTTCACTTATATTTTCACTTCTTACACTTTTGAGCACCAAAACAATAATGAAAATATCAACAGGCAGCATTTATAACAACACCTCGTGTGAAAACAACCCTTGCAGCTGCATATAAAATACAAAAACCAGTTATACCAGTGTATTTGCTACCTACGTACCCATACCTTGCGCGACCTTTTTGCACATATCTTTTGAACCAGGTAGAATATTTCAATGAAATAAAAACCAAAATGTGTATTC
>NW_016158613.1:26536-29874 GCF_001687245.7 Rhagoletis zephyria
AGATGATCAAAAAAGTGGCAGATCTACCACAATGTGGTAGAAGTCCGATCGCTGCCACGGGGTAGTGTACTAGGACCATTGCTCATTGTTTTGTTCATCAATGATATTGCTGACAATATAACGAACTTCCGTTGCCTTTTATTTCCTGATGATTTTAAACTATATCAAAGAGTTCAGAATTCGTGTGATGCTAAGAAACTTCAAGAAGATATTGACTTAGTAAATGATTAGTGCTTAAGAAACCTTTTTTAAGCGTTAGTAAGTGTGCTGTTGCAGCTTTTTCTAAGTCAAACTTCACAATACCTACATCCTACTTTCTCCCCGATTTGCTTCTTAGCGTGGTAAAGGAAGTAAAAGACCTAGGTGTAGTATATGATACCTACTAAATGTTCGTTTATACCTCTTCTTAATTATTTATTACCCAAGGCATATTCATTATTACCTTTTATTCGCCAAAATAGCACTAATTTTACGGATTCTTATACTCTAAAATCTTTGTAAATTAGTTTAGTATGCTCGAAGCTGGAATATGCTTCTATCATATGGAATCCAATATATTCGGTTCACTCGCATCTCTTTGAACGTGTCCAGAAGTGCTTTATACGGTTTGCTTTGCGTTCCTTAAATTTCACAGATCTAATGCGTTCGTATGATGCTCGATATAAACTTTTAGATCTTAAATCTCTAGGGAACAGAAGAAAGATTCTATCATTAACGTTCATCACAGACATTATAGCGGGAAGCATTGCCTGTCCGTAGCTGTTGAGTTTAATTAACTTCAACGTACCATCTAGAATTATCCGTTATTCTGCTCTATTTAATGTTGGAGTATAACGGTATAATTATGCTTTCAATTCTCCAATTAATAGAGCTTTAAGAGAGTTTAATAGTCTCTCTACTAAGTATGAAATCGACTTTGCGCTTGGAAGAAATTCTATTAAGAACGTTGTAACCCAAGCTTTATAAAATTTAACATATACATAATCCTTACATATTATTATTGCAACATAAATAATAATAATATATGAAATTTGAGCTTGACTAATACATTTTTAAAACCTTTACAGCACAAAAACAAAAACAAATCGATTTAATAGTTTTCCAAATATATCGAGAACGGGCCGAGGAAAAAATTTGAAAAACAATCACACATCAAAATTCTCTATGAAAATAAATATTTTTAAAATTTTGTTTCTTGAAAAATTTTTCACACACAAATTTTTTTTATAAAAAAAAATAGTTTATGAAAATATGCCATCTCAAAAAAAAATTGCAAAAAATCGCAATGGTAGCTCTGAGTATTGCTCAATATTTAAGTGTAGTATTATGGGGTGCACTCTACAATAATTTGAGTTATGAATTTTTTTTACACCGAAGTTGAGTAAAATTAGTACATTACAAATTTACAATTTTTTTTATTTTTTTTAGAATTTTTTTTGAGTACAACAAAACCTAGTTTAGGTTGTGGGTATGGTCGAGTACAACATGAAATTAGGTCCCATATAGTTCCTGAACCCTCCATTTTTTATACCAAAAAACCGTTATTTTCGTACTTGATGCACTTATCTATTAATGGATCGACTATTTTCCATCCGACTTTAAATATCGAAAAAGTTTTGAAAAGAGAATTTATAGACCTTTAAAAGGGACCGTAACGGTTATTACTTTTATTATAAAAATCACTTTTTAATACTCATTAACTTATTATTATTAAATATTATTAACTTTTATTTTTTTCTCGTTATTTTTTATGTTTCATTTTTTGCTCAGAACATAATCGTTATTTTTTTGAGTTTTATTTTTTGCACCGAAAATAATGGTTGTTTTTTGAGTTTTATTTTTTGCTCGGAAAATAATGGTTATTTTTTTAATTTTATTTGTTGGTCAATAATGGTCACTTTTTAAGTTTTATTTTTCGTTTGGAGTTTTTGAGTTTTGTTTTTTGGTCGGAAAATAGTTGTTACGTTTTAAGTTTTATTTTTTGTTGAAAAGTAATACTTATTTCTTGAGTTTTATTTTTTGCTCAGAAAATAAAAGTTAGTTTTTGTGTGTTCCTTCAAACAATGGCACAAAGGGGAAACGAGTTACGAGCTTTGTCGCCTAAGCCGCTTAGGTGATTATCGCGACAAAGAAGAAGAAGATTATTTTTGAAGGTTCCTAACCTCACGGATAATAAGCGTATGCATGAATAGACAGGGGACGGCAGCATTGAAGGTTTAACGCCACTGTGGAGTGGGATTGAAAATACAGAGAGCAAGATTCAAGGGCTGGAACCAGTGTTGCCAGGTCTTCGGCATGACAAAACGTCCCTCTTGGTGTGAAAAACGTCATTTCCTACCCAAAAACGTCTTATTCAAATGAATGTACAAAAAATTATTCTTATTAAACTTTTATTATATACAAAGGTACATATGTACGTAAGGTATATTAAAATGTCATTTTGACAGAGCACATTTAAAATTCATTGTAAACTAGTTTGAGATCGTTAATATAAAAATAATTTTATACATACACTTGTGATCAGCTGATTAATTTATCACCATTTTGATCGATTTTCGCTGTTTCTCTTTTGTTTATTTAATGTTTATTATTTTTCCATTTAAGCCAAGCTCATATATAACATATAAACAAAATATAAATCCACATTTCAAACTTTGTGCAAAAATTATAACAATCTGCAAAGCTTCAGCTGGATTTCCGACTTTTTATTTAGATTTTTTAGAATTTTTTGAGTATGTAGTTTGATAGCCCATTAAATTGCTCAATAATGTGTAAGTTTAAAGAAGCCAAATAATCGCGTTGATTTTTAATAATTTTTTTTTCTTGTAGACATTTGGTAAGGGGGTCGGTTGTCGAAAATGCTAAATTACGTTCTGCTAAGAAGGAGTATAGCAATATTTCAGCCTTTTTTGCGTTCATTACATTTGCAATGAAGTCTTAAAAAAGTCGCCTACTTTTTCTGACTTTTTATGCTGCTCCAGCTTTTTTAATGCTTTTGCGAGCGTGCGTGTTGCAAGAGATCAGCTCTTCCTGATTTTCCTGTAGAGAAACGAACTAGTGCGGAACTGGATCGGTTCTAGTGCGTTTGGAACCATGACTAGTGCGCGTTAATTCTCTTTTGCATGCTAGCGACTGGCGAATTTAACATTGCGATGTCCTACGAAGTGTCAATTGCCCCCCGTTGCATCCCTTTGGCTCTAGTTCCGAACCAGTTCTAAATTCGACAGATAAGATCTAGTTCGTTTTGCATCCCTTTTTCTATAGTTCCGAACCAGTTCCAAATTCGACAGATGAGATCTAGTTCGTTCTGCATCCCCTTTTCTTTAGTTCCAAACCAG
>NW_016158613.1:30511-42398 GCF_001687245.7 Rhagoletis zephyria
CTGTATATCTTATTTAAGTTAAGTACGACAAAAACTTTCGAAGTACTTCATATACATATAAGCTTAAAAAGAACTGAATTTACTTAAAAATCAATATGCTTAAATTTATACAAGTAAGACAATGTGAACGAATATTTTTACTTTTAAGCAGAACGCACTTTAGTTTTTTACTTACTACTTAAGTTTAATACTACTACTGCTACTAATGTGGTTTGTAAATTTTTAATAAATGCGTTTAAACATTTGTGATTGTATTGTCCTTCCTTCAACCGATCGTATTTAATATAGAAGGGAAATGTTTCGACAAGTCTGATTAGAAATGTAGATCTAAGGTGTAACAAGTTGGGAACTATAAAAAATGGATGCAGATCGAACTAGATCTCATCTGTCGAATTAGGACGAAAAAATAAAACTCAATAATAATTCATAAAATAATGATTAAATGCTGATTTAAATTATTTTTCTCATAATGATTACCTTCCCTGCGTTTAAAATTTGAAATAAAATAGTTAAGTGAAAGTACCACATTTAGTGGCTTTTGGACTGGTGCGTGACTAGTTACTATCGGACTGGTTCGTTTTTGGCGAAAAAGAACTAGTACTGAACTAGAAATTTGGTTCACTAGTTCGTGTTTTCCCTACAGGGTTGGCTTTAAATGTGCAATTGCAAACATTACAATAAGCCTCGTAACTTCCAGTGTTTACACAACCAGCCTTTGAACACGGGATCCTTAGTCCAAGAATCCGAAAAAACTGCGCGTACGCTTGGTAGGCATCATATCTAAGACATTTGCGTCCAAAGAATAAATATCTTTTGAAGCAGCTGCTGCAAAACACAAAGCTTGTAAAGATTTATTAAGAAAATAATTCAAAATCAGTTCCACTTACAAGATTTAGTAACAGAGAAAATTTCGGGGAAGTAAAAAAAAGTAATTTTTTACACAAAAAACGTCCAAACGTCAACAGGATACAAAAAACGTCCAAATGACGCTAAAAACGTCAACCTGGCAACGCTGGTTGGAACAAAGACAAAGGCAACGATAAAACCACAGACACTCACAACCTACTGTATTGAAGGGTCAAGCCAATAACAAAAATGAAGAACCGGGCAAAATTAAAGATAAATAAAAAGACAAAGATAGAGGTAAAAATGAAGATGAAAATGAAGTTCAAGGTGAAGACGAAGATGGAGATGAAGATGAGGATGAACATGAATATGAAGATGAAGATGAAGACCAAGATCAGGGTCAAGATGAAGATGAAGATGAAGATTAAGACGAAGACGAAGATGAAGATGAAGATGAAGATGAAGATGAAGATGAAGATGAAGATGAAGATGAAGATGAAGATGAAGATGAAGATGAAGATGAAGATGAAGATAAAGATGAAGATGAAGATGCCGGCTTGATTTCTAACGAGTTGGTTTTGCTGACGGGGCTTTGCACTTTTTACCATATAAAATTAAATTTCTTGTAGGATTAAAAGCGAAAGACCTTTTGCAAAGAAAATTAAAAAAAATCAACGCCAGTTATTATAAATTGCACCTTTTATATGAAAAAAATGTAAAAGCCGCTAGAGAAAAGTCATTAAAAATCAAAGCGATTTTTAGCCGCTTAAAACTTGAACCTGTTATATTAGAATTACATATCCAATGTACCTGCAAAACCAGAATTTTTTAAATATTCAGACTAAAAAGTTCAAAATTTAGATGAAAATTAGTTGAAGTTCTGGTTACGGTATGAACCATATTTTTATAAAAATAAATAACAAAAAAAATTTAACTTGAAAAACGAAAAATAGTCAAGAAAAATCAGCATGCACTCTCTTTTGATCGCCAGTGTATGCATGTACATCGATGCCGTGCAATTTGACTTTATTTCACTTTACATTGAGAAATAAAGCCATATTTTTGCGTAGGGTCTTATTTCTCACTGTGAAAGTGAAAAAAGCCATTATGGCGTTTTTGTGTAATGATTACCTAGTGCACAGTTGGTGTGCATATAAACATAAAGTAACTCGGTAATTCTCTAGTTAAAGTTACAACTTGCAAAACAAACAAAAAATACAAAACTGTCAGGAGGGGTACCCTCGGCGCATTTTTATCCTTGTAAAGGTAATTAAAAAAAAACAGACTTTTTTGAAATGTTGCTCTTTTTTATGAGTAATTGCACGCTCAAAAATGCACTTCATCACCAATATTCTCTTTTGAAACACAAGTAAAATATATTATTTGAACAACTTTTTCAAAAAGTACATACATTTTACAACAAAACATTGTTTATTTTGTTATTAAAAACAAGTAAAAAATGTTCCCGAACTGAAACGAGAAACTGCAAAATGGCGTAAAGTTCTGCCACTTTATTTATATTTCGTAATAATTCAGTTTTCCTTATATGGCGCCGGCAATGTCGAGTAGTTTTCGGTTTGATCATTAGCAATTTTATACACACTTTAATTTTATATAAGTATATCTTACAGACTCAAAAGAATATCTCATAGATATATTCATATGTATGCACGATCCATAAAATAAAGGTCGCGCCATTCGCGGAGCGCTAACCCTCTCTTCGTCGATTTGACAGCATCCACCCAATCGCTGACGTCATAATATACTTTTGTTTATATTCACTATTGCCAATTTGATGCTTTTCGCACCAAATTTAGTGTGAATTTAAAAAAAAAATTTGAGTACACAGATAGGTCGGTCTTTTAATTCTAATGAAATAAAAACAAGTTTTAAGCGGCTAAAAAATCGCGTTGATATTTAATGATTTTTTATTGNATTGCCAATTTGATGCTTTTCGCACCAAATTTAGTGTGAATTTTAAAAAAAAATTTGAGTACACAGATAGGTCGGTCTTTTAATTCTAATGAAATAAAAACAAGTTTTAAGCGGCTAAAAAATCGCGTTGATATTTAATGATTTTTTATTGCTGCCGGCTGTTTGCACTTTTGACCATATAAAAGGGAATTTCTTGTAGAATAAAATGCGCATGACCGTTTGCAAAAAAAATAAAAAAAAAAATTATCGCTCTATTTTACAAATTGCACTTGTTATATGTCATTTAAAAACAACTGGATTTTTTAGCCGCTTAAAACTTGTTTTTATTTCATTAGAATTAAAAAACCAATCTATCTGTGTACTCTAAATTTTTTTTTTTTAATTCAGTCTAAAAAGGTCAAAATTTAGACGAAAATTCGTTGAATTTTTCTAAGTTCTATATAAAGTTTGACTTGTATAGTTTGGATTAAAGCATGAACCCTATTTTTATAAAAAAAAAAATAAAAATAAAATTTAATTGAATAACATTGCAAATATTAAACAAAAAACACCATGCACTCACTTTTGATTGCCAGTCTATGTACATTATGGTGGTCCAAAAGTGCATGTGAAGAAGTAAAGTCGGAATTTTTATGCTCTCACCCCCTAGGATTGTTCTATACCAAAAAAAAAATATACCCGTAAAGTTTTCCATGTATTTTATATGGGGAAAAAATCACTTTTTGTAGAAATGGTATAGAATAGTTAAAAATCAATATTTTTCTATCGGAGAACTCTGTTTATCTGTAGGAGATTCCCAATAAAAATACCCAATTATTTAATTAACCATTTTTTCATTGCAACTATAATATATAGGTCCGCCAAAAACCCACAAAAACCCCTAAAAATGCAATGGGGCGACCAATAAAAAATCGTTAGTATTAAAAAATTNTCACTTTTTGTAGAAATGGTATAGAATAGTTAAAAATCAATATTTTTCTATCGGAGAACTCTGTTTATCTGTAGGAGATTCCCAATAAAAATACCCAATTATTTAATTAACCATTTTTTCATTGCAACTATAATATATAGGTCCGCCAAAAACCCACAAAAACCCCTAAAAATGCAATGGGGCGACCAATAAAAAATCGTTAGTATTAAAAAATTATTAAATAAACAATTGCGTATTATTATTCAAAGTCTTCTGAAGAGAACCAGAGTTTTCCGATCGAAAAATATTGATTTTCCTAAATTCTATACCATTTCAACGAACAGTTTTTTCCCATATAAAAGTACATGGAAAACTTTGAGCGCTTTGCGCGAGCTCTGAATATTATTTGATTTCAAAATAAAAAAATACTGGTATACTTTTTTCGATATAGAACAATCTAGGGTTGAGAGCAGTATAATTCAGACTTTACTGTTTTTGGACCACCCTAATGTGCATACATACATATGTGTGTTTAAATTACCGACTTGTGAAATAATTTTGGTGGTATGAATATATATGTACATACTTGCGCTTTCTAAAAATGGGAATAAAAATTGGATTCGCATAAAATTTTAATTCCAATAACTAATATTTTAGTGCAAACATTTACAATAAAGTTTTAAGTAACTTTTGGCAAATTTGAGCGATTATTTGAAATTATACATGCGTTTGTACCTACATATCCATTTATAATATTTTAAACCAAGCTAATAGTAAAATTTAAAATGGAATATGGATTTGACAATTAAAAAAAACAAAAAAATTATTACTTGGTCCGTCCGGGATTTGAACCAAGACAAACGGCGAGACGCCAAAAAGTTGCATCGCCTCTAGCATACGCGCCACAGTACATTATTCTCTAAATCACTACATATATGAAATTCTTCATTCATCCAAAAAGACAAACGCATAAATATGTATGCATTAATAAATGTAAATATGTGCATACATATGTACGATTGATCTGCTTTTGTCTTCCCCTCGCTGTATTAAATTTCTGCGAATTGCCACGACGCCATCAATAGGTTACGAAATATTTAGGTTTTCGCATAAGTTAACATTTAATAAAGCCATACTCGTACATTTTATATGGAGAATAATAATATTTCGTTTAAAATTCTGCATGTAAACATGTTCTCGACGATGCGTGTAACTTTCATGAAAATTAACTAAAAAATTCATGTTATATTAACAGCTGGAATGAAAAAAACCATGTCCGCTAAAATGGGTTAAAATCAAATTTGAGTTGACATATTTACACGCATACATATGGACATATACAGTGGACTAGCACTAGCTTGGACATAGCATATCTTGTACTTTGATGTGGTTGAATCTTTTTATGGTACTGAAGATTTGCTTACAGGTGAAAAAAATTCAAAATCATCCGTGAATATATGTAAATATATGTTTATAAACGCTTTGTTTAGAATTTTTTTTATTAATAATTAATTAGAATATTTTTTTTGCAATTATACAAATGGTGTTCAAGGCACATTAACCCACCTGTACAAAAATCGTGGCGCGTCATGGACAAAAATTTTACAATTTCGGACCGAAAAATGTGCAAACGAGCAAAGTTACCACGTTACATTTGTGAACATCCGATAAAACCACATATGTTTGTGAATATAGTTTTTTTTTATTAAAAAAAAAATTATGTATTTTCCTACAGAAAACGTTCACTTTATTTAATGTTAATTAAAATTACACTCTAAAATACTAGTTAATGACTGAAATATTGTTGTGGAACAGGGAAATAGATTGTTTTGCCAAAAATAACCAAAATTCGAGATAATTAATTTTACTGGGTATAGATAAATAGTTGCCACTTTTCACTTTGCTGGCCGAGATTTCTTAAATTTTAGATTTTAGAACTTTCGTGTCGGACTGAAAAAGTTGCGCTTGTTGGTGATGAATTTGCGGGGAGATGTGCTGCGGTTGTTATGAATGAATTTATTTGGCCTTGAGAAATACGCGAATTCGTTTATGAATGAAATAGTTCTTGTTGTACTTGAATATGTGCGTGATTATGTATGTACACTGAGTTGTACATATGTATGCACGTGCGTAGTAGTTGGCAGAAATATGCACATACGTATGTATGTACATATTTATTTATATATGCATGTATGTATTTTTGTTATCAATTAATGGAGTATGTATTTACATACATATGCATGGGAAATGCATTTTCATTTGACTGCAAAACTATTGGGGCATATTTGTAGACGAAATAAAGACGACTCTGAAGTTAAAGTTTGTGAACCTAACATAAGAAGGAAGTTATTATATGATGTTATAGTATGTGCATGTGTAAGAACGTTATCAATAAATGATTTGCGAGGTTGTTTAGGTATGTATGTACAGATAAGTACATAGAGTGGAACGTTATCAATGCATTTATGATTTTGGAGTATGTCCATTTTTACATATGTAGCGCATTTGTAAGTACATACATACATCCGTATGCGCATGCGTGAGAAATAAAGTCGACTCTAAACTTACATAGTTGCAGCTCTTTACAGATATTCTATTGAAAATTAAGTCAAAAATCTTTAACTAACTTTAGTGCCGACTTTATTTTGACTATGAATATGCCCAATTAATTACATATAATACGAGTATTGCAGTGGAAAATGACCATGCAACACATTTGCTCAAAATAAATGTTCATAAAACTCAAAAATAACTTTTCAAGAAAACTCCTTGAAGTTAACAAGTGCATTGCATTAGTACGTTTTTTTTGTCAATGTGTCCATGTTTAATGTGAAATTGTGAAAAAACTAAAGCAGCTAGAAAATTGTGGTTTGTTGCATTATATGTAAATAGCATAGCAGCTACCATAAGAAAAAAAATTTAGATGTTTTCGACCAAAAGCCCATTTGAAATGCCGACGACAAATCACCAAAGAGTTTGCCAATTGCATGTGTACATAATTTTCATAACGTTTGCAGTGAGAGCATACACTGGCACATACATATGTATGTATGTTTCTTCGAACAAGAATTTTCATATAACTTAATACAATATAAACAATTTTCATATTTTTTTTAATTAATCAAAACTATTAATATGAATTTTTTACCAATTTTAGAATTCTTTTCAACTAACATGCATTTTTACTACCTACTCTATACATATGTTATATATATTTATATATACATATACTATATACTCGTACAAGAAGCGAACTTGAACACATGCTTTTTGAGTTTTGGATTTTTTTATGTCGTTAAAGCAATATTAACTACTCAATAAATATATATAAATATATATTTAACAAATGGTCATGCATATATAAAGATCCGAAATGCTAACTGATATAAAAGTACAATTCATATAATTTAACTTTTAATTTATTTAATTTTATTAAAACATACAAGAATATGTTGCTGCATTCACCAGCAACCTAGCAACACTAGAGGTGCAAAACTATCGATGGCACTATCGATAGTATCGATGTTTTTTATTTTTCCCTACTATCGGTTGTTTTTTGGTCCTATCGATAGTCCGACAGACATGTGATTCAGTATTTATTTTAGTTTTATTTCTTCTTTTCTTTTCATTTCTCTTAAACATCCAAGTTGAACTAAAAATTTGGTTGCTACTTTTTTAAAAGAGTAATGTCAAATTTCGAAAATGACGTTAAACCTTGCATCTTTTAAAATACCGCTAAAAAACTGATACAAATTAATTTATACCAAAACTTTCAATATTATCTACTACCACAATTTACTATTTATGAAAAGGCAAATAAAAACCATTACTTCTCAGATAAAAAAAATAGTTTCTTCTTCTAAAATTGAAATTTACTTGATGAATGCATTATATATGACGGAGGATATCTAAAACCACAAATATAAAATTTCAGTATGCCCAATTTTTTTCCATTTCAATTCATTTCAAATTTTCAATAACTTTACTTCTAACTGAACGGTTAAACAATTAAAAAAAGTGTACAGTAGTTTACAAGAATATCCAAACGTAGTTTCGAAATATATTCTGAAGGAAATCTTCATACGAAAATTGAGCCAAAACCATATAAATACGATACTATCGACGATATATCGATAGTTTTGAAAATAATATCGAAAACTATCTATGGTCTGACTATCGATAGTTTTGCACCTCTAAGCAACACAACCAGGCACTTGCAACATAACATAACATTATCATAACAGAATATTAACGTTTTTTGCTGTTAACTCGTGTTCAAATGTTAATCGCAATGGGGGGATATTCCATGGATTTATTTTTATAATAATAATTTATAATAATTTATATAATAATTTTACGCTCGAAAAATTTGCACCTTCTCTATCTATCTAAGTTCTCTGGCAATACTGCCTTTTGTTCGATGCTTCTTCTTTTTCTTGTCGAGTTCGTCTTCTCTCTGCTGATGTTCACTCTTATTTACAAATTTACGTACAAACATACATAAATATATATGTAAGTACTCAGAGATGTGTAAATATGTGTTTAGCAATAAACGCAACTGTTCAAAAGTTTCAGGTGACTCCTGAGGAACTCTAGTGATATGCATACGTACATACATACGTATGTAAAAATGTTCATTAAGGAGGGCCAAAATAAGTAAAGTCGGAATTTTTATGCTCTCACCCCCTATGATTGTTCAATACCGAAAAAAATATTCCCCAATTTTTATTTTTTTTTTTAATGAAAAACTCTTATTGCATTATTCATAAAAAATAAAATAGATTTAAAGAGCTCTATAAAGTAACATTTTCGATTTATAAATCAGTTAGTCTTCTTTATTTTTTGTGAATTTGGGTGTTAGAGTTCGCTTAAAGCGCTCAAAGTTGTCCATGAATTTTATATGGGGAAAAAACAACTTTTCGTGGAAATGGTATGGAATTCTTGAAAATCTATATTCTTTGTTCGGAAAGCTCTGGTTCTCTTCAGGAGGCTTCCAATAACAATACCCAATTGGTTATTTAACCATTTTTTTATACTAAAGATTTTTTATTTATCTAGAGGTTTCTAGTTACTATGAAAACATCGTTAAAAAAATGTGTATTATTAGTCGTAGTCGCCAGAAGAAAAGCGGAGTTTTCCGATTGAAAAATATTGACTTTCAAGAATTCTATTTGTACCATTTCTACGAAAACTTGCTTTTCCCCATATAAAATACATAGAAAACTTTGAGCGCTTTCAGCGACCTCTAAATATGTATATTTTGATTTCAATATAAAAACTATAGTGGTATATTTTTTCGGTATAGAACAATCCTAGGGGGTGAGAGCATACAAATTCCGACTTTACGTTTTCACATGCATTTTGGGACCACCCTAATGTACATACAATATAACAACTAAAAAATACTAGGTTCGGCCACAGCCGAAAATTAAATACCCCGGCGCACGTATTAATTATAGTTTTTTTTACCTTTATGAAAACTACCGTTAAATGGTAAGCAGGGTGGCTTGAAACTTAGCTCAAACATTTTATATAATATGTTCAGTTAGACTTACGGCCGTTTTCTCAAGTAACCTGTAACTTTAAAGCTCACTTTATATTTAAAGTTGCATTAAATTTTATGATTGTGTCTAAAGTAAAGCATTTTATTATCGGTTTTAAATTGGTTTACAACCGAGAAACATACATGCGCCGGTAATAGAAATGCTTAACTTTAGACATAGCAATATTTTTTAATCCAACCTTTAAATATAAAGTAAGATTTAAAGCTAAAGGTTACTTCAGAAAACGGCCCTTAATGAGATAAACTTATATAGTCAATAAGAATGCGGCACCTAGCCCATTTTTCAAAACTCCATTATAATCTTATTCCTTTTAACGGATTTTTGGATCAACTTTGAGTAAATTAGCGATCTTGTAGTTCGAAACATAGAAGTTTTCGCATTTTTGAAATTTACCTTTATATGAAAAGTGGGCGTAATTTTAGTCCGATTTGAAAAATATTCAGCGCGAGTGCGACAATCATACCGAGTTTGGTACAAATTTATGGAACGGTTACCGAGACGCACATATGCGGTCATAAGTGGGCGATGCTACACCCATTTTCCAAAAATTTGTTATAGACGTATTTCTTGCTAAAGAATTATTGCAAACATCGATTTCGAATGAATTTGCTTCAGTGTTCACTGATTTACCGAAAATTTCGTATTTCTCTAAATTATCGTTATATGGGATGTGGGCCTGGTCATTGTCCGTATATAAACCTTTTCAGTTTGTGCCCAATTAAGGAGAAAGTGGTGAAGCGGTTACCGAAATATACACATACAATAATAAGTGGTACGCCCATTTTCTTAGAAATTGTAAAATTCTTATTTTCCGCCTAAAGATCTTTGTAAATATCAACTCTGTGTGAGCAAGCTTTAGTAGTTACTAAAATATCACAGTTTTCGTATTTTCGCTCAAAAGAAGTATTTACACGTACCAAGTATCGTTAAGACATGTAAAATTTTTCATCGAGTTATCATGTGCACAGACGGACGGACAGACAGTCACGACTTAATCGATTTCTTTTTTCATTCTGGGCATTTTTGTATACATTTGTCTATATCTATCTCGATTCGTTTTGTCTGTTACAAAATCCGTTGTGAACAAAGTTAAAATACCTTTGTGCACAAGTGCGCTCAGGTATAAAAACCGAGGGCAAATCAGTGGAAATATGCACAAAAAGTGAAAACAGCATATGGATGTGGTTTGCGGATTTGGTCAGTCAACTGGAAATTAAACAAAAAATCGCAACTGATATGAGCGCGTCGAGTCGTCTTGAAACCTGTTAATATTTGTGTACTGCTGCGGAAGCTTTGCTGCCACTTCACTGCGCTGTATCTCTTGACATGTGATACAAGAAAAGATGCACTGCGTACAACAGTAAGTGACAAAAACTTCGATGGGGTCATTCTCTACAAAGCAAGACTCCCCCTTGAAATGTTCCTTTGGTCATAAAAATTTGGCCTGCGAAAAATTTTTGAAATCGGATAACGGAAAGGCATGCCTCATAGGCTAAAGATCAGAATATTAATGGAACTTTTCACAAACTGGTCATAATTGCCTATAAGTCAGTAGACAATTAAACATGTCCTGATGTCAAATATGGCTACAACATTTTTTAACCGCCATGTTTTAAAGCTATTTGCCCGTAGTCATAGTCCATCATAAAATCCGACTTTAGTTAGTAAAATTCTTAAAAATAGCCGACTTTAGTTTTAGTTTTGTCTAGGGCCGCCAGACGTCGCGGTTTTCCCGGACATGTCCCGGTTTTAGACTATTTGTCCCGGTGTCCCGGGTTTCGTTTTAGTGTCCCGGTTTTCGATTTGATTGCACAAATTTGAATAAAAGTTCAAAAATCACTACACAAAGAGAAAGAACGCGTTGTAATATTCAAAAAAATGTTATGAATTCACTGAGGGAAATAACGCATAGGAAACATGAATATTTTCTATTTGATTATCGTTTAAAAATGTTCGTTTTTAAAAATAATACTTTCATAACACGCACGCGTGGTATTGATTCAAACTCAACATTTAAATGCACATTTACATGTCTGGCTGTAGCTGAGTGCGCGAAGATGCTTGCCGCAATTTGCTAATTTCCGGAGGGTCAGGGTTCAATTCCCATTACAACCAGCATGGAATTTAAATATTTTTTTAACTTACTTATCAAAAGGCAATCGGTAATTGCAAATCGCTTCATTTTAATATGGGCTTATTTGAATTGAATATTTCTGTACTAAATACTAAAATTTGTATACTTGATGTATTGCGTATGCGTATGTTTGCGTATTTTTATAAGCTTTTATTTAACTTGGTCATCCCGCGCAAATCGTGGAAATTTCCAATCGATTTTAAACTAACTTCCCGACAAGTTAGAGACTTGAAATTTTCAGCATAGTTCCAATCACGATGACAATGCAATTTAAAATATAAATGAATTCCCTATATGGTCCAGGGGTCTTGATTCAAAGTCGGTCAAAAATTAGTAAAATTTATGGCTAACAGAGCGTAATTTGCCAAAGAACGTAAAACCAGAGCAAAGCTATTTATGGCAAATTCTAGATATCAACCTAGTCTAGATATGAACCTCGTTGTAGGCATCATATCAAGGAGATACAATTAGAAGACTCGAGAAGTTTCCCCGCCAGAA
>NW_016158613.1:42423-48720 GCF_001687245.7 Rhagoletis zephyria
AACTTTAATATTGCGCCCAAATATATGCCATGCTACAGCGGAAGTGGACGACACGCCATTTCTTTAAATGAAATTAACTGCTGCTATATGTATGTACAGTGACGGGCAAAACTGCAACATGGTGTAACACTTTATACTTCAGCCATCGCTATCTTTCCAAGTTCTAACGACTTTCATACTTTTGTTGTATATTCTTGTTTGTACATCCCTACTCCCTCTCTCATAATGATTTGAAGTCAATGTAACAACAATAAAAAAACCAGCAGACAAAAATGTAAATTAAGGCAGATGTTACAGTTTTGCACTCACATATTTTTAAGAACTTTTTAACAATTTTCACGAAAAAAAGAACTACTAATACAATGTTCAGTACTCTTTTTCTTGTTTCAGTTCCTGGATGCGATTTGGCATACCTTATTTGTATCTTTGTAAAAATTCTGGAGGTATATCCTTAGTTTGCTTCCAGAGCTCATGTACTCGATTTTACGGACTTTGACACTTATTAAGCTGTGCTTTTAGTTGATTTCGCAAATACTCGATGAGATTCATGTCCGCGGACTGTGGAGGTCATTTCAAATTAGCAAATTTTTCCTTTTGTATCCAGGCTTTGCGAACATATGCAGTGTGTTTTGAGTGATTTTTCAGCAGAAGCTCTCATTTTTTTGACTACATCTTGCAAATTTTGTTGAAATATGAACAGATACTGTTCCTTACGCATAATACGTACTAACGGACCAACAAAATTTTTTAAATACAACCCCAAACAATTAAGATCCTACCACTGTGATTCACAGTTTGCCTTACATGATGCGCATGGGCTTAATTTGGGTCTTTGATCCAATACCGTACCCGGCCATCTGATTCAAAGCGATTAATTTAGTCTTGTCAGACCAAATAACCTTCAATTGAAACTTAAAAATATGTTTTTTATTGCACTCTGAACGGCCTAACATATCCCAATAGGCAACGGTCCGGGTTTCGTGCGATGCAGCGAAACGCTGCCACACTCGCACATGTATTTTGATCAAATTTGTTTTTTTCTTCTTTTGTGATCCTTTGCGCTCAATTTGGCAATTCTTCGCCTCGGTGTCTATTGATTTGCATTAAACTTTAATACCTTAAGCGCTTCCTTAATAGTGGCTGCATCGCTACTTGCTGCTAAGTTCACAAGATATTGGACCGTAATATTTTTTAACAGACTTCCTTTGTCCTTGGGAACACTTTAGGCTATAAATTTTCTAAGTCTTAACATTTTCAAGTAGCAAATTCCAAAATTTTTTCCCACTTTTCGTGCGGTTCCGCCTTTTCGCAGTAAATCTATTATTTACATTTATGGTTCCTGATTAACTATGCTATTTACTGGCGATCACTTCTTCAATAAATTACAATATAGAAAAAAGTTATCTGTCTTCCAACTAAGCAAAAGATAACTGTCAAATGCAAAACTGAGAGTGAGTGCAAAACTGTAACATCTGCCTTAATTTACATTTTTGTCTGCTGGGGGTTTTTTTATTGTTGTTGTATTGACTTCAAATCATTATGAGAGAGGGAGCAGGGATGTACCAACAAGAATATACAGCAAAAGTATGAAAGTCGTTAGAACTTGGAAAGATAACGATGGCTGAGGTAAAAAGTGTTACACCGTGTTACAGTTTTGCTCGTCACTGTATGTACATATGTATGTTTATACAAAACGTAAGCAAACAACATTTCGCTTGCATAGTCTTCTGTTCTCTTTCATTGCAAGTTGAATTATTTTAATATCTATTGCAAAATTTTGTACATAAAATAAAATAAAACTATTTAATATACAACGCTTTTATAAATGGACTAAAAATTAGAAAATAAAGTAATGTAAAAAAAATATTTTTTTAAAAATAAGCTTTTATTTAACATGTTTAATCAAAGGAATAAAATAAAGTAGTGAAACAAAAGATTTTTTAGCAAGAAAATTTTGTAAAAACTGCACTAAAATGAATAAAATAAAATAAGTTAAGGTCTCGTTAAAGTTACTAAAAGCCATTTAGTGAAAGGAGTTATTCAAACTCTAATGAAAAATACTAACAATTTGTACTAATTTACTTCGTTTTTAAAAAAGCTTGTCGGCGTATTCAGCGTACATGCATAATTGGTTAGGTATGTATGTATTTATATGTATGTATGCAGATAATTAAATGCCGGTTTGCTATTCGCGCGACAAGCTTTTTTAAAAACGAAGTAAATTAGTACAAATTGTTAGTAATTATACCTTTCATGAGCATGAAATGGTATTATAACTTTGGTCCGATGTTTGTAAGTACCAGAACAAAAAGAGATAGACCCATCAAAATGTATACTTATATGATCAGAACGTCGAGCTGAGTTGATTTATCCATGTCCGTCTGTCCGTCTGTCTGTCTGTTTGTATGCAATCTAGTCTCTCAGTTTTCGAGATATCCGGATCAAATTTGGTAGTTGGGTGTATTTTTATAATGTATTAATCATTTGTCGGAACCGGAAGAATCGGACCACTATAACATATAGCTCCCATACAACATGAAATTTCGCAGCACTTGCACCCATTATCAACAGAATGCTTACAGTGAAAATTACAAAGATCGGGTCACTATAACCTATAGCTCCCATACAACTGATTGTTCAGATATAAAATTTTTCGTTATAAGTCCTCCATTTATATAGCTGGGAACAGGAAATTCCGCACTGTTTTCAATAATTATCAACAGAAAACTTACAGGTGAAAATTAAAAAGATCGGATAACTATAACCTATAGCTCCCATACAACTGATTGTTCAGATATGAGATTTTTCGTTATAATTCATCCATTTATGTAGCTAGGACCATGAAATTTCGCGCTGCTTTCACTCATTATCAGCAGAAGACTTACAGTGAAAATAACGAAGATCGGGTCACTATAACCTGCAGCCCCCATACAACTGATTGTTCAGATATGAGGTCTTTTATCATATCTCCTCCATTTTTGCAGCTAGGAACATGAAATTTCGCACCATTTTCACTCATTATTAACAGAATACTTACAGTGAAAATAACAAGGATCGGGTGACTATAACATATATCTTCCATGCATCTGATTGTTCAGATATGGGATTTTACTGTAAAACTCCTTTATTTGAACAGCTAAAACCGATAAATTTCGTAAGATATTTTATAAATAATAATACAAAGTCTACTGAGAAAATCGTCAAAATCTATGCTGTATAAGCTTTATCTCCTATAGCACTGATTGTTCCAGATACCCATGGGCGTAGCCAGGTAGGGGCAGGGGGGTGCTCGAGCCCCCCCCCTAACTTTCAAATTTTCCTTATATATATATAAAATAGTACCCTGAAATGCCAGCTTAATAGGGTCGAGCCGCCCCTCCCCCCCTAAATTTCATTCTGGCTACGCCGATGCAGATACCAGGTTTTGCGATATATCTCCTTTATGTAGGAAACTAAACCCAATAAATTGTGTTACCGGTTAACGTACCGATCACATAGCAGTGAAAATCACTTAGATTGGTGCCATATAAAGTATATCCTCCATACCTCTGATTGTTTAGAGGCGATTTTTTATATAAGTATGTAACTCCTCTATCGATGTATGCAGATGTATTCAAAATCAGTAATCTGTCAAACTAAAATTTGCAGATGTTCATGAAAGGTATGAAGCCTTCGGCATAGCCGAAGACAGCGCTGCTCTAACTTGTTTTCATTAGAGTTTGAATAACTCCTTTCACTAAATGGCTTTTAGTAACTTTAACGAGACCTTAACTTATTTTATTTTATTCATTTTAGTGCAGTTTTGACAAAATTTTCTTGCTAAAAAATCTTTTGTTTCACTACTTTATTTTATTCCTTTGATTAAACATGTTAAATAAAAGCTTATTTTAAAAAAAATATTTTTTTTACATTACTTTATTTTTAATTTAGCACGCTTTTTTAATACTAAACTTCTTTTTCTCAGTGCACCGGTTTAATTTGTGAAATAGTCACATTTCGAGATAGTTGAACTTTGCACAAGCAATAGTTGATGATTAGTATATGTACCTAAATACGTTCAAAATGACGTGCACAGAGTTTTACAATTATATTAAGGAAAATACAGAAGTTTTGAAGCAAGTTCACAACAACGAAAAATATGAGTGATATTTTAATCTTATCTTGTACTTAAATTTTTTTCTTTCATGAAACCTAGAGTACTTATAAGTACAATGCGTACAAAATTATTGGCTCGGAGGTTCTTTCATCAGATCACAATTTCTACTCAGATCTTTTAGAAAAATTTTGAAAATGTAGCTTTTGAGCCAATTAATAAAGTGCAAGTCTGAAGTTGCCGGCAAATTTCGTTGATTTTTAGCATTTATTTTTTTTTGCTGACAGAGTCTTCCATATAAAAAGAATTATCGAACATAGCTTGTATGGAAGAAACTCTCAGTAAAAACAATACCAAAAATCAACTAAAATTTAATGGGCTGCAAAACTTCATTTTAAAAATTTTTGTAAAAAGTCTGATTAGAATGTTGCAAATTTGTATGAACATTTATTGAATTTTCCCGAGTTTAGCACAAAGTTTAACAATTTTATTTTTATGTTTTTTCATATATTTATAAAGAATAAAAAAAAAGGTTCATGCAATGTGAAAAATTCTCTGTGCTTTAGTTGTGATAAGTTGTTTTGTTTTGTTGGCGTACGTTGGAATGATCTCATGATCTCATGTTTTTATGTTTTTGTTTTTGTCTGTCAAAATAAAATTTCACTACATCCTTTCGCACGTCGAAATGAAAGAGAATGGGGCGAGAGGCCCTCCCTAAAGTGTCCCGGTTTGGCAACAGAGATATCTGGCAGCCCTAGTCTTGTCACAGTCAGTTCACTAAATGGTGCTAACTAATAACGACATTGTCAATCAATAAATGTGCATAAATGGCAACGCTGCGAAAGTAGTATTTTTTTAAGTTAAGAATTGTTAGAAATCTTTAAAAATAGGTTTCAAAAGGCATTTTATGTTTTTATACCCGAGCGCACTTGTGCACAAACCACAAATGTATACACAAATGATCAGAATGAAAAGAGAAATCGATTAAGCCATGTCTGTCTGTCCGCGTCCGTCCGTGTACATGATAACTAGAGCAAAAATTCATGTGGGTATGTAGATTGCCCTCCCAAGGTAGGTTGGTATTGAAAATGGGTGAAATCGGACCGTAACCACGCCCACTTCTAATATAACGGTAGTTTTCACAAATACGAAAACTGCGATATTGAAGCTTATTCACTGAAAATTGATATTTACAATGAGTTTTAGATGTAAAATAAGAGTGTTTTTGGGTAATGGGCGTAGCCAAGCCCACTTATGATTACATGTGTATATCTTGGTAACCGCTACACTAATTCCTCCCAACCTTGGCACAGTTATTAGCCTTGGTACAACATACCAAACGGCTGAAAATTTTTAAAATCGGACAATAACTACGCCCACATCCCATATGGCGGTAATTTATAGAAACACGAAATCTTCGATAAATCAGTAAATACAGAAGCTAATTTATTCAAAATAGATGTTTGCAATAATTTTTTGCAAAAAACACGTTTATGATAAAATTTTATAAAAGTAGTGTGGCACCGCTCACTTATGACCAGGTGTGTATATTTCGGTAACCGTTCCATCAATTTGTACCAAACTTCGTACGATTATTTCGCTTACCACACAAACCCAAAACGGCAAATTTGAGAAAATCTTGAGACTTCGATGTTTCGAAATTTAATGCCGCTAATTTACTCAAAATTGATACTAAAAAAGAAAAGAAGTAACATTATTATAGATTTTTGGAATGTGGGCGTGATACCGCCCACATCTAACTATATAAGTTTATCTCATTAAGTATAACTGAACATACTATCAAAATTGTTAGAAATAGGGGTAAACCACTCTTCCACCATGTAACGGTAGTTTACAGAAAGGCTTAAAACTGCATATATTTAATACTTGCGCCGGGTATTTAATGTGATGTTATGTTAATGTTAACCGCCCACATCTAACTATATAAGTTTATCTCATTAAGTATAACTGAACATAATATCGAAATTGCTAGAAATAGGGGTAAAACCACTCTTCTACCACTGTAACGGTAGTTTCCATAAAGGCTTAAAACCACATATATTTAATACTTGCGCAGCGTATTTAATGTTCAGCTCAGTGGCGTAGCCAGGGGGGGAGGGATTTGGGGGGATAGATCCACCCCCTTCGTCAGTGAAATGAAACTTTTTATTTTTGAATTAATAACACAATACTATTTTACCCTT
>NW_016158613.1:48734-52794 GCF_001687245.7 Rhagoletis zephyria
AAATACATATTTTGAGTATGCAGTTTTGTAGCCCGATCAATTCAAATAAAGCGCAAGTTCAAAATACATAGCTGCGACTTATCGTTGATTTTTAGTATGTTTTTTTTTTGATGAAGGCGTTACTCATTTTCTTCATTAAAAAAATCGTCGAACACGTCGAACAATCGTAAATCACAGCTACTTTAAATTTGCACTTTATTAGACTAAAATTGAATGAGCTAAAAAACTGCAAGATATTAAGAGATAAAATTGAAATAGAAAGTTCGACAATTTTACGAAAGTTTGCCGATTTTTTTTTTCAATGTTGTTCAAAGATTAAACTTATTTTCATTTAGTGTTTGCTAAGGAATAAACTATATTTTTATAAACAAATAATTCAAATTAAAATATAATAAAATAAATAGTCAAATCTAGTCAATATGTGAGTGTCGTAAAGTTATGATCATTAAGATTATATCTTTCTTAATTAACGATGACACTGTTTCTATATGCAGCTGATTTCAACATTTTGTTTTAATAAAATTTAGTATCGAAAATATTTTGTCAAAACTTGCTTAGGAATGTGATATAATGGTTCGTTCAAAACCTTTTTTCAAAACTGGTAGCTGCAGGCTTCGATCGCGATGTGCCGAAGCTAAAGCAACAATGGATGCACATGAAAGTAAACGCGAGGAAAGCAGTTGCCAAAGTATGCAGTGTTGCCAGAGAAAGTCCCCTAAAAATCTTAATTTTTTTCCAAAAAAAATCTTCAAAATAAGATTTTAAAGCTAAAAAAATCTTTTCGATCCTAAAAAATCTTCATTTAAAAATACCTAAAAAGAAACACAAAATTCGATATTGTCTTTACGGCTGTAAATAGCCCTTATTATGCTGGTTGAAAAAATTACCAATTTCAAGTTATAAAGTCCTTTTTATTGAATAATGCCTCGTAGCACAGTTAACATATGTATATAAACACTGCCGAAAATATAAATAAGGACGCGACATTTTGCAAGTTTTGACCGACTTCAAAAAAGGAGGAGTTTATCAATTCGTGCGCATAACTTTTGTCTACTTGAACTGATTTCGATAATTCCTTTTTATCGGAAAGTTGGTACCTCAAGGCTGGTCCCATACTAATATGGTTTAGATACGGTCATTAGATCATGAAGAAATTGACGATCAACTTTTATATGAGACTTTAAGTCGCTTGTGTTTTTTGTTTAAAAATTATTTGTTTTTTTTTTAATGAAAGAATAGCTCGCTATCTATCAAAAACCAAAACACAAAGCTCCATAACAATTTTGAGCTTTTTAATTCGATTTTTTATTGCTATTTTTACATGGACGTTGTTTTATAAATGTTACCGCCCCTTTTTTCTCGTTATATATTTATCCATGTAAACCAGAGGTTCCCAAACTTTTTTTCTCGTAGACCCCTTCCTAAAATTTAATGGTTTCGGTGGACCCCCTGCTGATACATTTCTAAATATTCCCAAAGCTCGTAAGAAATTAAATGTGAAAATTAGATCTAACAATGTAAATTTGCATCCCGGGGGAATTCAAAAACTAAACTCAGAGTGGCCAAAATATAAGTAAAATATATATATATAGCTGCGAGCGCTAGCGTTATTTACATTATCTTCTCCATAAACTCATCAAATGTTCGGCTCACTGATGACTTTTCTCGTGGAGTATATGTAAAATAGTTTATTTGTGTTAATGCCATCATTTTTATTTTTATCGCTCAGAGTTTTAAAGTGCCTCACTATATTTATCCCAATATTTATCACATTGTTAAAACACAAAACTTAAAACATCAAAATGGCCAAGTTTTTTACGCCAAACTTTTAATTCAGAAACTGACCATAGAGAAAAGAACGAGTTTAAAAAAATCGCTGACAAATAAGCAAGCACGCAAGAAACACAAAAAGTGTTCCACTGTCTCATCTTCTTCAAGGCAAGATGGGCAAATGGACTTGTCATTTACGCCTATCACAGTCAGGTGTTTGTGCCACGTGAAGTGAGCAGTCAGCAGTCCAGCAAGTTGTCTGCAGTGTCGTCTGCTCAGTGAGATCAAAAAATTAGATAGACCTTGTGAGATTGAAGGCAACATGAATTTTGCCCACCTCCATCACCTCGATGCCTCTCAGTCATTGCTGAGCTAAGTATTCACCCAGATTCTGGTGGATTCTGCAGTCACGTAAACTCCTTCCCCTCCATATATGTTCCACCACGTAGTGGTTTTCAGTATTGCAATTACCTCAGCCTGAAAGACCAAAGCATATTCCCCCACAGAAAAGTGAAGCTTATCTCCATTAACCTCGAAAAAGACCCCAGATCATGACCCAGAGTCAGTTTTTGAGCCATGAGTGAAGATTCGGCAATGTTTGAGTCCGATCTCAGCGATGGAATCAAACCAGCATTCAGTCTCAGAGAACTCAACATAATAGAATCTCTTCAACGAAGGTAATGGTGGCATACTATCCTCTGGCATTGAAAAGACACAAGTGCTTAAATCTCTGCCGCCAACAATTTTCGCCGCGCCTCACTCATTGTCATACCAGCGTCCTGTTCTTTTTAGTCTGCAGGTGGCCTTAAATCACAAAGTGACGGTAAGTCAAGAGCACTATAGACCACTCATAAAAATTAAAGTTAAACAAAGAGGCTATCCAGATAAATTTTCGTGGACCCCTATTTTCAACTCATGGACTCCCAAATTTTTTTCACGTCACCGTGGACCCCCCACCCCCCCACTTTGGGAAGCACTGATGTAAACCCATCAGCAAATATTTCTTAAATGGCAGTTTACTTGAAATTTTCCATCGTTGTCATTTAAACTAGAGGGGATACAAAAGACCGTTTGTTCTTTTCCTCCACTCTCTAGCTCTTCACTACAGTATATGTTTTACCGTGAGAGAGAAGAAGGCAGATAATATTGTAGGAGACTTCGTATTTCATTTTTCTTCTTCCTTAATTTGCTGCTTACAATGATGTAGCAAGGATAATATAAATAAGTTAACAATTTAGCTTAAACATTAAGTGTATTACATCATTCACAAAAATCTTCATTTTGAAGATATTTCCAGCGTAAAAGTTTGCTTTTTTAAAAATCTTCTTTGAAGATTTTTAATTAAAAACAGCCCAAAAAATCTTCATTTTCAAGATAAATCTTGACTTATGGCAACGCTGCAAGTAAGGAGGCGACTGTTGCGACAGGAAATGTTGTCGATATACCAACGTTGGACGAAGGCGACATGCAAGTCCAGTTGATGATAGCGAGTGATTTTGAAGAGGGCACGATACTCATCGACAGCAATACTCCAACGATGCCGACTAGCTCTTGCAGCACAAACATTATTGAATTTGAAGTGCAAGAAGAAAGTGAAGTGCCTTGCAGTGCTGCTCTCCAGCCGCGATCTGCTCGAAAGAACTCCTTAAGGAACTGCGAAGCCTTCCTAGAAAAAATGCCTCCAAAACTGATGTCATCAAGCAGAGACAGGATCAGATTGCAAAAGAATCTGGTCATGATGACGAAATTCATTTACTGAGGGTGCAGCAGCTCAAGGCATAAATTTCGCATTAGGCTCGAATGCATAAAACAAAGAACTCATGAACCTGAAATGCCAACTGATTCGACTCCAAATAAGAAACGAGGAGGCCAAAAGAAGCTATTGATGTGTGTTGTATATATGTGGTGGCCTTATAATTAGAAACGACTTGCTAGAAAAACCAAAATTACTGTACAAGTTTGGTTAAGACGGACACAGTGTAAGTGATTAGCACCGTTACAATATGTACAAGATTCCGCATTCCCGGCGACGATGAAATTTCTCAAATAAAAGAAACCAAAGCCGAATGGGGGATAAAATAAACTGTAAAATAGTAAAATTTCTCATTAATCAATTTTTCGACAGGAAACGTGATTTTATTGTGTTAAATTGCAAAATATAAATTATATAAAAATAATTAATAGCGAAAATGTTAAAAACGTCGTTTTTTGTGAAAGTATTAGCAAATTTAAGTTCATCTAAAGTTTCTGGGAAGTTGTTTACTTTTACTTGAGAATTTTCAAAATCGGC
>NW_016158613.1:54325-71684 GCF_001687245.7 Rhagoletis zephyria
TACAACTAGAATTTCCTGACTGAAACCGAACTAGTTCGAAAATGACCAGACTTGTACCAAGTACAATACGATTTATTCATGCCCTGTTTTATTTGGCTTCGACAGTTTAATAGTACAATAGAGTACACAAAATAGGCTGTTTTCCAAAACGTCAAAATACAAAGCATCAGTCTCTTTTATTTCTAAACCTCAGCAGCTTGGAATGCCAAATGTACGCAACCACAGTTAGATGCTAGTTTTCACCTAGGTTGCGCAAGTTAGACGTTTTCTTCTAGTGCGGTTCGGTAATAAAAGAGACTGATGCTTTGTATTTTGACGTTTTGGAATGCACCCTATTTCAAATTTTATTTGGGTATATTGTAAACCGTTAAAGCGAGTACGTACTCGCAATTATACCATACATCTTAAATAATGATTAATATTCATAATGATTATTAATTAAAGCATGTTTTTTTGGATAACCGTTTAATGATTAATCATTAATTACTTAAACAATTTTTTTTTATTAATTCGTTAATCTTAATTACATCATTATTTTGTTATTTTTGATCATTTGCATTTATTATGGACTTTTTTTAATTACACTATTAATATAATCATTTGATTAATTTCAATTATCAATTAACAAGCAAACCTATAGACAAAATTAAGAATATTTAATAACTGCATGAATTATTTATTTATTTTGTTCTTATCCAAATCTCAAATTTTATGCGTTAATTATTACTTTTATAAAGTCTAAAAAACAAAGGACTGAAATGTGCAAAGTTAATGAATTTAATTTAATTTAATGAAAACTTTTATTTTTATTTAAGTTTACTCGAAAATGATCATTCGTGATGATAGTTCGAACTTAACATTTAACACATTTAATGAAAAATGCATTTAAATTTATGTTCGAAAGTTTGAAATATTTATGTATTTATTTTTGCTTTTAATTTAACACTAATTTTTGGCAAATCTAAGGCAAAGTGTACTTAATGAAAAGTTTTTTATTGTATACTAGCTATACCCTGCCACGCTTTGCTGTGGCATATTTCTGTTAATAAATTATTAACGAAACAAAGCATACGTTTCAATGAGTTTGATTTTGTAATAAGTACTTGTGTGCACACAATATTTGTCGTTTTTCCATTCTCTGCATTGATATCAAGGATATCTGGTTTGCCGACAATCGAAATGGTCTATCGGTCGGAATCATGGTAATTCTTCACCTTTGAAAGGCCACGTAAAAATGTTTACTTACACTACATTCTTCATCAATTTCTTAACTGCGAGTCGCGTACCGTTGCAGAGTTTTGGCTGATTAATATTCCACAACGTGATAATTGTCCGCCTGTTTTCAATTAAGTATGTGGGTTATCCCTGGAAGATCAATCGAGTTCGAAAATTCCGTTGGATAATTAACTGATTCGTCTTTTTCCACAACGGTGTTTATTGACGTATATGTTATTGTTTAAGCGACTTATGCATTTCCCGCATTAACAAAGAACAGCGAACACACAGACGCATTTATATTGCATTTCCCGCATAAACTAAGTGCAACGAACACACAAACGCACTTGTGTTTAAAAGTAATTCGCTCGTTCTTAATTGGGAATGCATATTTTATGCAATTATCAAATATCTCTTAGCTGAACTTAGTGAAGTGATAAGTCGCTGGCATTTTCAGCTAGTGGTCAACGCTAACCCAGCTTGGCTATCACACGGTGCTTTAAACATAATCCACACTCCACTCCTGGAGTAATTTTTGGCATGGTATTCAGCTACTGCTTACAAACGACACTGGGGCCCTGCACGAATACATCCCTGGATAAATCCCAGCTCATTGCACAGCAGCCTACGGCAGCTAGAGCATGACTCCTCCAATGGAGTCCCCCAATAAATACACGGTGAAAGGGTCACATCTTTCGCTACCGCTTCATCAGCCTGCCCGCATATCTCTCTTTCTCTCTCTCTCTCTTCCTCTCTCGCATATCAGGCATATGAAGTGCGTGTCTGACTTGATGTGCACCTATAACCCATATACATAAACACTCGCAAAGGTAATCCCTACCTCCTCAATTACTCTAACTCAACCCCAACTCTAAACCTGGTATCCCGCTCTCTCTCAGCTAAACAGTTATTTCCTCACTTTGAATGCTGGATTGAATATAATTAGTGGTATTCACCAAAGTGAGCAAGTGGCCTGATAAAAGAGCAGACCAGCTCAACAACGACTGTTGTCAATACCGCTTTTATTTAGTTGATAGACATCCTTATTCTTCGCAGCAAGAATAGCTCGTTCAATGAGCCTATAATTTATTTTCTTAATTAAGAAACATTTTTTCGATCAGTTCTCCTTTCGATGTTCCTAAGTTACAGAAATTATCAGGCAATAAAATTCGTCTTAATCTCTCGTTGGCTGGATGCTTTCCGTTCCCAATGTCCAGTAATTGTCGCGAGAATACTTCGGCTGCAGTGTATGTATGGCATGTTCGTCTTGTCGCAATGTTGACTATTTCAGGCAAGCATTTATCTAATGTTAATCAAGAAATTACAGACAATGTTTGCGTAAAATCTCCTGAGAGCAATATCAATACATTCCCGAATGGTTGAACGTATCCATGCAAATCCCACGACAATCGACCAAGAACCTCAAGCAAGTTTTTATGTACCATCGTGTTAGTAAATTTTTGTACTACTTTTTCCATACCGGATACTCCGGAAATATTGCAAGTAGGAGTTTCGATGATTTATATGTTCAATGGCTGCTTAAGAGCTGAATTAGCAATGTTTCTAACTGGCAGCAATTCCAGGTGAAGCTATAGCTAAGGTTATGTAATTGTTTGCACAAACCATTGCCATAATCAATCTGATAAGGAATGTTTTCCTAGTTCCTTCAGGCGCATCAAGAAGAGGTCCTCCAACTCCGTCAATTATCATTTGCATATTCTTCCTCTTATTTGGCGTTGTAAACGCCTAAGAAATTTTGGCCGAGATCGACAAAGAACGCCAGTCGTTTCTCTCTGTGCCAACTGACGACAATGGGAAATTCCAGGTGAAGCCAAGTCCTTCTGCATTTGGTCTCTCTTCCTCTTTTAACACCAGCGGATTGCGAGTTTAATACTTTCAGAAATGGAACGCCGCTTCCCATTCGAACGACGTCGCCAAGCCATCGGAGCCGCCGTATTTTCATTCGCTACACTATGTCCATTTCGTTGTAAAGCTCATACAACTCATCGTTCCATCATCTGCGGCACTCCCGTCGCCAACGCTCAGAGGCCTGTAAATCTTCCGCAAAATCTTTGTCTCCAATACTCTAAGAGCTTTTCATCGAATGTTGTCTAAGCTTCTGCGCCATTTATCAGCTCGGGCATGATGAGTGACTTATAGAGTGTGGTTTTTGTACGTCGAGAAAGAACTTTACTCCCGAATTGCCTATTCAGTCCAAAGTTGCACTTGTTGGCTAGAGTGATTCTCCATTGTATTCCCATGCTGACATTATTATCGGTGTTAGTGTTGGTTCCCAAGTAAACGGTATTCTCTACTTCCTCGATATTACAACTGGCAACAGTGATGTGGGTGTCAAGGCGGGAATGCTCTGACTCATCGTTTGATGACAGGAGATACTTCGTCTTGTCTTCGTTGATCACTAAACCCAATCGCTTTGCTTCTTTATCCAACTTAGAAAAGGCAGGACAGACCTCGAAGTTTTTGTTACCGATGATATCGATGTCATTGGCATACGCCAGAAATTACACGCCCTTGTAAAAAATTGTTCCTGAGTGGTTCAGTTCTGCAGCTCTTATTATCTTAACACTTGCATCATGCGATCGTAAATGCCCTTCTGAATTCGCTTTAATTCGGGAATGTTTGCTTGGGCATATGACAGGAGTTCACAGTAGTAATAGTAATCATAATCATAATAATATTATCTGATGTTATTCAAAATTGCTTTACCGGCAATATACTAAGTAGGCTATGGCGACCGAACCAAATTGTTCATGATTAAAATTTAACTGTTAATGTAAGGGAATAGTAGTAACAATTTTAAGTTTTCCTTATTTCATTTCATGGGATATATATGTCTTTCGTTACGCTTTTTATAATTTTTTCATTTGTATCAGTAGTTCTTTATTAATTTTTTTCTGTGCGTAATTTTTATACCAACTCTTCGTTGGTAATATGATCACTTCGTTTGGTAAGATGTTGTAAGCTCTCTCTTCATTTAAACTGTCCTGATTTGGATAAGTAAAAACATTAAGAAAAAATGTCTCTAGTATAGCTTTCCCAAACGTTTTCCGTTTCGAACCAGTTATGTAATATCTAATTTAATTCAAATATTTTCTGTTTACTTTTACTGCATAATTCTATGAGAGTATTTTCAAATCAAGATTCCTCAAATACCTTTCGTTTGGTACCCATATTGTAACATTACATTTATTTTGTCAATTTAATTTATATTTTCAAACATATTTTCGACTGTAAGTCTTCTTAGTTTGATACCCATATTGCAATATTTCATTTATTTAATCAATTTAACTGACCTCAAATTTTCAAATAGGTGGCAACACTCCTAAAAAAGATTTCCAACAGTCATGTTTTTTAAACCTATTTAATTTGATACCTTTATTTTAATAAGTCATTTATTTTGTTAATTAAATTGAGTTAAATTTTCAAACGGGGGGCAACCCTCTTCCTACATATTTTGGACTGCAAGCCTTCTTAAAAATCTAAAGTTTAATACCCACATTGCAATATTTCATTTATTTTATCAACTTGACTAAGTTAAAATTTTCAATAGGAGGCANTTATCAATTTCACTGAGCCAAAATTTTCAAATATTTCATACAGTCTGTCTTTTAACCTCTTTAATTTGATACGATTATTGTAACAAGCCGTTTATGTTATCATTTATATTGAGTTAAATTTTCAAACAGGTGGCAACCCTCTTCGAACTTATTTTCGGCTGTAAGCCTTCCTAAAAATCTAAAGTTTAATACCCACATTGCAATATTTTATTTATTTTATCAACTTGACTAAGCTTAAATTTTCAATCTTTCTTAAACTCCTTTAATTTGATACCCATATTGCAATATTTCATTTATTTTATCGATGTACTTTAGTTAAATTTTCAATCAGGTGGCAACCCTCTCCAAACATATTTTCAGCTGTAAGCCTTCTTAAAACTCTTTAGTTTGACACCCACATGGCAATATTTAAATTATTTTATCCATTTCACTGAGTTAAAACTTTCAAACAGGAGGCAACCCTCGTCAAAAATATTTCCAGCAGTTATCTTTCTTAAACTCCTTTAATTTGATACCTATATTGCAATATTTAATTTATTTTGTCGATGTACTTTAGTTAAATTTTCAATCAGGAGGCAACCCTCTTTAAACATATTTTCGGCTGTAAGCCTTCTTAAAACTCTTTAGTTTGATACCCACATTGCAATATTTCAGTTAATCTATCAATTTAACTGAGTTAAAGATTTTAAAATAGCCGCCAACCCTCCTCAAAAACATTTCCAGCAGTTACCTTTATTAGAGCTCTTAAATTTAATATCTATATTGTAATACATAATTTAGTTTATCAATTAAATTGCGCTAAATTTTTTAACAGGTGGCAACCCTCGTTTATAATATTTTCGACTGTAAGCCTTCTTAAAATTCTTTAGTTTGATACCCACATAGCAATATTTCATTTACTTTAACAATTTAACTGAGTTAAATATTCAAAATTGGTGGCAGCCCTTCTCAAAAATATTTCCAGCAGTTATCTTTCTTAAACCTCTTTAATTTGATACCCATATTACAATATTTAATTTATTTTATCGTTGTACTTTAGTTAAATTTAGTGGGTTTTAGTTTGACACCCACATGGCAATATTTTATTTATTTTATCAATTTGACTGAGTTAAAATTTTCAAATAGATGGTAACCCTCGTCAAAAATACTTCCAGCAGTTATCTTTCTTAAACCTCTTTAATTTGATACCCATATTGTAATATTTCATTTATTTTATCGATGTATTTTAGTTAAATTTTCAAACAGGTGGCAAACCTCTTCAAACATATTTTCGGCTGTAAGCCTTCTTAAAACTCTTTAGTTTGACACCCACATGGCAATATTCCATTTATTTTATCACTTTGACCGAGTTAAAATTTTCGAATAGGTGGCAACCCTCGTCAAAAAGATTTCCAACAGTTATCTTTGTTAAACCTCTTTAATTACCATACCCATATTGTAATAACTTATTTCTTTTATCAATATAGTTGGGTTTAAAAATTTTGGAATAGGTGGCAACTCTCCAATTTTTTACGATATCATTGGTTCTGGTATTATACCGATCACTACAAAAAGAAAATTATTCAAATCGGTTCAGCCGTTCTCGAATTTTGACGACCGTGACATACGAACACAACATTTTTATTAATATAGGTTCATGAATTCATTTTATTTTTTGACTCCCAAAGTAGTGGTTTTGGTCCCTAATTGAACTAGTATTTTTCTGTCTATTTTGAACTAGTATGAGGCTGGTATATTTCTGACCGAAATCTGACAATTGCCATCTCGTAGGACATCCCTATGTTAGAAATACCAGTTGATTGCATGGAAAAAAGATAGTTGGCTGACTAGTTGGGCATGCGGGTCTTACTAGTTGTGAGGTAGTTTACAACCATGTAGTACATTTCACTACAGGGTATGTACAGGTCGTACACATAGGTACATACCTACCAGCGTTGTTGCGAGTATTCGCAACCGCGGAGCTTCCGCATTAATTTTAACATTCGCATTCGCTTTCGCATTCGCAATAATCAACACATCGTTATGCAATAAAAAAATTTAGTTAGTTGTGTTTTTTTTTTTGCATTTCAGCGACAATGTGAAATACACCCTTTCCCTACTATATTAACGATATGTTGAAAATTTTCGTTCATTCGCCTCAAAATATCAAAGCACATTGAGCGCATGGAATGGAACAACAAAACGGATTTGATGGCTTATGGTACCGATAACGGTGAGTAGTTAATTGTGACTGCCTGCAACTAGGAAAAGTCGAGCTCAGCTAATAAAAACACTAATTACAAGCTATTCATTACAGGTGAACCTTTCCAAGAAGTCACCTGTGAACTAAGAAGAGTTGAGACCTTCATCGTCCGTGATTCTAGTAATTCAAATCATTATAAAAAGCGGCGTGCCTTTTTAACAAAATAACAAGATTTTGAACTTATTCGGCTGGCAACCACGCCTGTCAAAATAGAATTTTCTTCAAAATTTTCATTCCTAGAAAATAATAATTTATTTGCCATATTCATCTATTTAGAATCTCGCAACAAGTGCACATTTCTCAAACCAGTCACAGAAGACAGGATTACAAATGAATTGAAAAACTAAAATCGAAAAACGCTGATGGCATAACAGGTTCTCCAAATTCTGAACAAAACAAATTGGAAAACAACGTTCTTGCCATGAGGCTAGATTGAGAAGATGAAGGTCAGGAGGAAAAGCAACCCGGTGCAATTCTCAAAAAGAAATTTTTGCACCGCAATAAAAAAAGGAAAAAAAACTGAAAGTCCTCTCAACTGGTGCAACGTCAATCGAAAAGAATTTACTATTTTGTCAAGTTTCAAGTTTTTCAAGTTTGTCGCCTCGAGCGAGTAGTTATTTAGTGGCTCAGGCTTGATTTACGACCCTTTAAGAAAGAGTCTGTAACCCGAAAAGGCAGCAAAATGACTCTTTATTAAATATAATGTTAAAATTTTTTAATTCAAGTACTACATAAAAAAAACATTATTAAAAATTACCATCGTTTCCATTTTTTACTTACCTAAATCACCTAATGTACTCAACTAAAATATTTCTTAAAAATACTCAACATCCGCATTCGCATCCGCATCCGCGCATGTCTAAAACTCCACATTCGCAACATCCCTAGTATGTACAGTGCCAGGCAAAAGTGTTTTATTCTAATTTATTTTCGATAATTTTTATAAAAATATAGTTCGTACTTCACCAAAAAAAGAAAAAAAACAAAATCTCTAAGCTTTGTGCAAAACTCAGGAAAATTCCATAAACTTGCATACTGATTTGCAACTTTCTATACAGATTTTTTAGAAAAATTTTAATTATGCAGTTGTATAGCATATCTAGTTTTAGTATAACAAAGTGCAAGTTTGAAGTTGCTAAAAATTCGCATTAATTTTTCGCAATTTTTTTCACTCAGGTTCTTCCATACAAAGTGTGTTCGACAATTATTTTTTGTATGGAGAAAATGAGCAACACCTTCAGAATATAAGGTTAGCCTGTTATTCATAGAGTAGGTCACGAACATTGTTGTCAAACAAACACGTGCTGATCAGTGATCGGACTTTAAACAAAATCCTGTGTGGTAAAATCTGGAAAAAAATGTGGTAAACTTCAAAAAAATGTGGTAAACTTCAAAAAAATGTGGTAGATCTCTGGATTTGGACCAAACTTTGTACAAAAATTAAAAAGATTCTACAAGGTTTCACCTAAATTGCAAACTTTTTAATTACACTCTAAAAAATTTAATTTTAGTATAACAAAGTGCAAGATTTTTCCTTGACAGTGTAAAGCAGTTCCTTCCATATCAGGATATTTTTCGAACATATTTTAAGAGATTTCTGCAACCTTGCGGAGTGCTGCCAGCTTTTCTTTTTATCACATCACGAAGTAGCGAAAAATGCGGCACGTTCCAGAAACAGCTAATTGGGATTCGCCGATTTTGAAAATTCTCAAGTAAAAGTAAACAACTTCCCAGAAACTTTAGATGAACTTAAATTTGCTAATACTTTCACAAAAAACGACGTTTTTAACATTTTCGCTATTAATTATTTTTATATAATTTATATTTTGCAATTTAACACAATAAAATCACGTTTCCTGTCGAAAAATTGATTAATGAGAAATTTTACTATTTTACAGTTTATTTTATCCCCCATTCGGCTTTGGTTTCTTTTATTTGAGAAATTTCATCGTCGCCGGGAATGCGGAATCTTGTACATATTGTAACGGTGCTAATCACTTACACTGTGTCCGTCTTAACCAAACTTGTACAGTAATTTTGGTTTTTCTAGCAAGTCGTTTCTAATTATAAGGCCACCACATATATACAACACACATCAATAGCTTCCTTTGGCCTCCTCGTTTCTTATTTGGAGGCGAATCAGTTGGCATTTCAGGTTCATGAGTTCTTCCTTTGTTTTATGCATTCGAGCCTAATGCGAAATTTATGCCTTGAGCTGCTGCACCCTCAGTAAATGAATTTCGTCATCATGACCAGATTCTTTTGCAATCTGATCCTGTCTCTGCTTGATGACATCAGTTTTGGAGGCATTTTTTCTAGGAAGGCTTCGCAGTTCCTTAAGGAGTTCTTTCGAGCAGATCGCGGCTGGAGAGCAGCACTGCAAGGCACTTCACTTTCTTCTTGCACTTCAAATTCAATAATGTTTGTGCTGCAAGAGCTAGTCGGCATCGTTGGAGTATTGCTGTCGATGAGTATCGTGCCCTCTTCAAAATCACTCGCTATCATCAACTGGACTTGCATGTCGCCTTCGTCCAACGTTGGTATATCGACAACATTTCCTGTCGCAACAGTCGCCTCCTTACTTGCAGCGTTGCCATAAGTCAAGATTTATCTTGAAAATGAAGATTTTTTGGGCTGTTTTTAATTAAAAATCTTCAAAGAAGATTTTTAAAAAAGCAAACTTTTACGCTGGAAATATCTTCAAAATGAAGATTTTTGTGAATGATGTAATACACTTAATGTTTAAGCTAAATTGTTAACTTATTTATATTATCCTTGCTACATCATTGTAAGCAGCAAATTAAGGAAGAAGAAAAATGAAATACGAAGTCTCCTACAATATTATCTGCCTTCTTCTCTCTCACGGTAAAACATATACTCTAGTGCAGAGCTAGAGAGTGGGGGAAAAGAACAAACGGTCTTTTGTATCCCCTCTAGTTTAAATGACAACGATAGAAAATTTCAAGTAAACTGCCATTTAAGAAATATTTGCTGATGGGTTTACATCAGTGCTTCCCAAAGTGGGGGGGTGGGGGGTCCACGGTGACGTGAAAAAAATTTGGGGGTCCATGAGTTGTAAATAGGGGTCCACGAAAATTTATCTGGATAGCCTCTTTGTTTAACTTTAATTTTTATGAGTGGTCTATAGTGCTCTTGTCTTACCGTCACTTTGTGATTTAAGGCCACCTGCAGACTAAAAAGAACAGGACGCTGGTATGACAATGAGTGAGGCGCGGCGAAAATTGTTGGCGGCAGAGATTTAAGCACTTGTGTCTTTTCAATGCCAGAGGATAGTATGCCACCATTACCTTCGTTGAAGAGATTCTATTATGTTGAGTTCTCTGAGACTGAATGCTGGTTTGATTCCATCGCTGAGATCGGACTCAAACATTGCCGAATCTTCACTGATGGCTCAAAAACTGACTCTGGGTCATGATCTGAGGTCTTTTTCGAGGTTAATGGAGGTAAGCTTCACTTTTCTGTGGGGGAATATGCTTTGGTCTTTCAGGCTGAGGTAATTGCAATACTGAAAGCCATGGACTACGTGGTGGAACATATGTGGAGGGGAAGGAGTTTACGTGACTGCAGAATCCACCAGAATCTGGGTGAATACTTAGCTCAGAAATGACTGAGAGGCATCGAGGGGATGCAGGTGGGCAAAATTCATGTTGCCTTCAATCTCACAAGGTCTATGTAATTTTTTGATCTCACTGAGCAGACGACTGCTGACTTCTCACTTCACGTGGCACAAACACCTGTCTGTGATAGGCGTAAATGACAAGTCCATTTGCCCATCTTGCCTTGAAGAAGATGAGACAGTGGAACACTTTTTGTGTTTCTTGCGTGCTTGTTTATTTGTCAGCGATTTTTTTAAACTCGTTCTTATCTCTATTGTCAGTTTCTGAATTAAAAGTTTGGCGTAAAAAACTGATGATGTTTTAAGTTTTGTGTTTTAACAATGTGATAAATATTGGGATAAATATAGTGAGGCACTTTAAAACTCTGAGCGATAAAAATAAAAATGATGGCATTAACACAAATAAACTATTTTACATATACTCCACGCGAAAAGTCATCAGTGAGCCGAACATTTGATGAGTTTATGGAGAAGATAATGTAAATAACGCTAGCGCTCGCAGCTATATATATATTTATATTTTACTTATATTTTGGCCACTCTGAGTTTAGTCTTTGAATTCCCCCGGGATGCAAATTTACATTGTTAGATCTAATTTTCACATTTAATTTTTTACGAGCTTTGGGAATATTTAGAAATGTATCAGCAGGGGGTCCACCGAAACCATCAAATTTTAGAAAGGGGTCTACGAGAAAAAAGTTTGGGAACCTCTGGTTTACATGGATAAATGTATAACGAGAAAAAAGGGGCGGTAACATTTATAAAACAACGTCCATGTAAAAAAAGCAATAAAAAATCGAATTAAAAAGCTCAAAATTGTTATGGAGCTTTGTGTTATGGTTTTTGATAGATAGCGAGCTATTCTTTCATTAAAAAAAAAAAAACAAGTAATTTTTAAACAAAAAACACAAGCGACTTAAAGTCTCATATAAAAATTGATCGTCAATTTCTTCATATTAGTATGGGACCACCCTTGAGGTCCCACCTTTCCGATAAAAAGGAATTATCGAAATCAGTTCAAGTAGTCCACAGTTATGCGCACGAATTGATAAACTCCTCCTTTTTTGAAGTCGGTCAAAACTTGCAAAATGTCGCGTCCTTATTTATATTTTCGGCAGTGTTTATATACATATGTTAACTGTGCTACGAGGCATTATTCAATAAAAAGGACTTTATAACTTGAAATTGGTAATTTTTTCAACCAGCATAATAAGGGCTATTTACAGCCGTAAAGACAATATCGAATTTTGTGTTTCTTTTTAGGTATTTTTAAATGAAGATTTTTTGGGATCGAAAAGATTTTTTTAGCTTTAAAACCTTATTTTGAAGATTTTTTTTTGAAAAAATTAAGATTTTTAGGGGCTTTCTCTCGCAACACTGCATACTTTGGCAACTGCTTTCCTCGCGTTTACTTTCATGTGCATCCACTGTTGCTTTAGCTTCGGCACATCGCGATCGAAGCCTGCAGCTACCATATCCATTCTTATGGCTACCCAGGCATCTTTCTTCCGTCTAATAATTCGGAGGTCATTTTGCTTATTTTCGATTACATCGATGTACCCGATTCATTCGGAGGTCATTTTGCTTATTATCGATTACATCGATGCAGTCTTTCTCGGATGCAGCCCAAAAAAAAATGTCCATCGATAACTTAAATTTGTGACACACAATGGCTAGAGGCGTCGCCTGAGTGCATTCTTTCATATATTTATGTGTGTGCCAATTTTACCGTTATATATATTTTTTCAACTCGTTTATTCCATGGGGCTTTCATGCTTTATTTTAATTTAAAAAATTAAATTACTATACCGTTTTAAACATCTGAATATTCACTGCGGGAAATTTTTTATTCTCTTTTTGTCTTCGCCTTCTCGTTTCTGCCTTTATAAGTTTTGAAAAAAGGTTTTGAACGAACCATTATATCACATTCCTAGGCAAGTTTTGAAATAATATTTTCGATACTAAATTTTATTAAAACAAAATGTTGAAATCAGCTTCATATAGAAACAGTGTCATCGTTAATTAAGAAAGATATAATCTTAATGATCATAACTTTACGACACTCACATATTGACTAGATTTGACTATTTATTTTATTATATTTTAATTTGAATTATTTGTTTATAAAAATATAGTTTATTCCTTAGCAAACACTAAATGAAAATAAGTTTAATCTTTGAACAACATTGAAAAAAAAAATCGGCAAACTTTCGTAAAATTGTCGAACTTTCTATTTCAATTTTATCTCTTAATATCTTGCAGTTTTTTAGCTCATTCAATTTTAGTCTAATAAAGTGCAAATTTAAAGTAGCTGTGATTTACATTTGATTTATGGCATATTTTTGACGATGTCGGTAATTTTCTTTCATATTATCTAAGTATGTTCGACGATTTTTTTAATGAAGAAAATGAGCAACGCCATCATCAAAAAAAAAANTCAAAGAAGATGTCTCTTTTATCCATTCATAATAACTTAAAAAAAATTGTTTGTTAAGAAGTGTATCTTAAAATATCTGCCTTGACATTTATGTTAAAAGTGTAAAATATGTAAATGTAGCTACATAAACTTTCCCGTGAATACCATCAAATCATTGGTCTTGAAGGGAATCTATGTATGCATGCATGCATATAAGCAAATTAAAAAGTCGATACAATTTACAGTCCAAAAGTACAGGTTTTGTATAGATTATAGATTATTTCCCAACACTGTGGGAAACTAAGCAAAATGGCCTAGTGTATTTCGCAAATATTCAAATACATACTCTACCAACCGATAATTTTATATATTCATTAGAAGATAATTTGTCATCAGTCTGAAATAAGAAAATTATAAATCGGAAGGGTAAAATAGTATTGTGTTATTAATTCAAAAATAAAAAGTTTCATTTCACTGACGAAGGGGGTGGATCTATCCCCCCAAATCCCTCCCCCCCTGGCTACGCCACTGAGCCGAACTTTTCACTGCAGGGTACATATGCGTGCCAATACTTTGGTCCGGCACTGTACATACATATGTGTACCAGGGTTGTTGCGAATATTCGCATTCGCAACCGCGGAGCATCCGCTTTAATTTCAACATTCACTTCGCAATAATCAATGCGGAGATTTTGCGAATGCGAATGTTGTGCAAGTGCAACGATAAAACGTATATCTGGAAAACAAAATGACAAATTGTATCCAATATTTTATAAAACAGTCTTTAAACATATTACGGGTATTCATGGAACCCGTAAATCCCTCATAACCGCGTAAACCTCGCAAATAGTTAGATTTTTCATACAAAATTAAGAAAGTTTACAAGGTTTACATGGTTACGAGGTATTTCCGCGTTTTAATGAATCGCCCTATTATTTCGTAAGCAATATAACCGAGCTATCAATGGGCAAGTTTCCACTTCTACTTGACCTTTGAGGTACGTCAAGTGCTTTTAATAATATTTTTTTTCTGTACTTTAAATACCTGCATTGGTTTCTTTCTTTATTATGATTTTTTTGGACCAATCTTAAGAAAAACTACTAGACACAGAAGAAGAAAGTGTGCACTTTAATTCTTAACCAAATTTTCGTGATTTGCTTTTGATGTTACATATATTCGTTTCAATCATTTAAAATGGGTCTCTTTGGAGAATCTCTCTTTCTAGCAAAAATTTTAAAAACAGTAATTTTGTTTACTTGTCGGGCAATATTTTTTATATGGATATACACTGGTTCCTTGGCTAAAAACTTCTGTGGTAAAACTGCCCCCCTACGTCATCCTTCTTTGCTATTTAAAGTCAAAGAGTAAGCTCCGTCAATAGGGATTTCCAGCAGAACTGATCAATGCTAAAGAGAATCGATGCTCAAATAATTAAAAAGCTATAGGTCTGACTTTTAATCATCATCAAAAAATAATCATCATCCGTAATTCCAATAATTCAAATTCTTATAAAAAACGGGGTATTTTTTTTAATAATAATATTCTGATATGATTCGGCTGGCAGCTACGACTTTGAAAACAAAATATTGTTCAAAATTTTCAATCCTGGAAAATAATAACTTATTTTGCATATCCCCCTATTTAGCTCGATATAAGCACACATTTCTCAAACCAGTCGCAGAAGAAAGTATTGAAAATGAATTACAAGAACTAAAATCGAAAATCGCGGATGAAGTTACAGATTCCCCAAACTCTGAAACAGCCAAAGCAATGGGAATGAAGAATTCTTTTTAAAAAGCTTTAGAAAAACCTGACATCTGGTTTGGCTTGCAAGCGCTGTTTGAGCAACGATCTCGCCATTATGCTAGATTGTAATTGTTTCTTGAAAATACTTGACATCCGCATTCATATCTGCATCCGCGGATGTTATCTGTTAGACATCCGCAACCGCATTCGCATCCGCGGATGTCTAAAATTCCACATTCGTAACATCCCTAATGTGTACGCATAACAGTCCACATACATACATATGTACATTATACTGCTTCACCAAAATAGTCGCGGTATTTCCGCCGGGATTACAAAATGTATTGTATTTAGAGACTTCACCCAAAATATTTCGGAAGAATATTTAGATTTACGCGAGCTGAGCTGATTTGAAAATACCTCCGAAAGAAATAAAAGGGTGAAAAAACACCTTTCCAACGATACATCATAAGTCTAAATTGGTAAGGTTTCGGCTGAGTTAATCAAGTTTTTCTTAAACCAATCTTTGAAAAAAGTTCAAAAACAGCATAAAAATATCATTATTATGATTTCTTAGATTTTTTTTTATTTTTATGCGAATTTTTAACTTATATCCATGTATGCATGCAAACTCCACCAATGTTGAACTTTATCGATTTGAAAGATTATTTACTAATAAATATTATTAAACTCAAGCTCTGTATAATTACATACATGCATCCGCATTAATTTTAACATTCGCATTCGCATTCGTAATAATCAATGCGGATCTTTTGCGAATGCGAATACTGAAGGAACGAAAAATAACAGTTTTTTTACCAGTTACACTAGGCCAAATATTTTTTACTCCCAATTAAAAGTCTTTTCCGGATAAAAAACAAACCGCTTATCCAAATTAAACAAGTTTGGTACCAAATGAAGGAAATGTCTAAACGAGCAAAGCAACCCATTGAAAAATATTTCAATAAAAAATGTTAATTAATTACCATAGAACACACCTTGTTTATGGTATATGAATTTCTTTAGTATTAAATGATAAAAAAAATACAAATAGAGGTGGTAACCTTCTTTCGTTATTTCTGCTTAAAAGCTATTTCAGTCACAGAAGAAAGGATTAAAAATGAATTACAAAAACTAAACTCGAAAAACGCTGTTGACGTTACAGGTTCTCCAAATTCAGAAACAACCAAAATAATGAGAATGAAGAATTCTTTGGAAAACAACAGTGTTTAAACAACGATCTTGCCATGATACAAGACTGTGAAGATGGAAGTCAAGAGGATGCACCCGACATTTGCAGCCCGCTGCAATTCTCAATAAAGAATTATTGCACCGCAATAAAAAAAATAAATACAACTGAAAGACCTCTCAACTGGTGCAGCGTCAATCGAAAAGAATTTACAGATTTGTCACGTCTCAAGTTTTTCAAGTTTGTCACCTCGAGCGAGTAGTTATTTAGTGGTGCAGGTTTGATTTACGACCCTTTAAAATCTTTTTATTGAGTACAATGTTCCAATTTTTAAAATCAAATACTAAAAAAAACATTACTAAAATTACTAACCTTTCCATTTTTATTTAACTAAATCACCTAATTTACTCACCTAAATTATTTCGTAACAAGTAAAAATGTTTAAGTTCGGGCGTAGCCGAACATTAAATACCCGACGCAAGTATTCAATAGAGTTTTTTCACCTTTCCAAAAACTACCGCTACATGGTAAGCAGTGGTAGTTTTACGTCTATTTCAAAAATCTTCTATAGAACGTTCAGTTAGATATAATGAGATAAACTTACATAGATATATGTGGGCGGTACCAGGCCCATTTTCCAAATTCCCATAATAATGTTACTTCTTTTCAAGCGATTGTTGTTAGTATCAATTTTGGGTAAAATTAGCTTCCTTAAATTTCGAAATATCAAAGTTTCAAACATTTCTGAAATTTACCGTTATAAAAAAGTTACAGGTTCTCCAAATTCAGAAACAACCAAAAGAATGAGAATGAAGAATTCTTTGGAAAACAACAGTGTTTAAACAACGATCTTGCCATGATACAAGACTGTGAAGATGGAAGTCAAGAGGATACACCCGACATTTGCAGCCCGATGCAATTCTCAATAAAGAATTATTGCACCGCAATAAAAAAAATAAATACAACTGAAAGACCTCTCAACTGGTGCAGCGTCAATCGAAAAGAATTTACAGATTTGTCACGTCTCAAGTTTTTCAAGTTTGTCACCTCGAGCGAGTAGTTATTTAGTGGTGCAGGTTTGATTTACGACCCTTTAAAATCTTTTTATTGAGTACAATGTTCCAATTTTTAAAATCAAATACTAAAAAAAACATTACTAAAATTACTAACCTTTCCATTTTTATTTAACTAAATCACCTAACTCACTCACCTAAATTATTTCGTAACAAGTAAAAATGTTTAAGTTCGGGCGGAGCCGAACATTAAATACCCGACGCAAGTATTCAATAGAGTTTTTTCACCTTTCCAAAAACTACCGCTACATGGTAAGCAGTGGT
>NW_016158613.1:71800-95887 GCF_001687245.7 Rhagoletis zephyria
TGCAATTCTCAATAAAGAATTATTGCACCGCAATAAAAGAAATAAAAACAACTGAAAGACCTCTCAACTGGTGCAGCGTCAATCGAAAAGAATTTACAGATTTGTCACGTCTCAAGTTTTTCAAGTTTGTCACCTCGAGCGAGTAGTTATTTAGTGGTGCAGGTTTGATTTACGACCCTTTAAAATCTTTTTATTGAGTACAATGTTCCAATTTTTAAAATCAAATACTAAAAAAAACATTACTAAAATTACTAACCTTTCCATTTTTATTTAACTAAATCACCTAACTCACTCACCTAAATTATTTCGTAACAAGTAAAAATGTTTAAGTTCGGGCGGAGCCGAACATTAAATACCCGACGCAAGTATTCAATAGAGTTTTTTCACCTTTCCAAAAACTACCGCTACATGGTAAGCAGTGGTGGTTTTACGTCTATTTCAAACGTCTTCTATAGAACGTTCAGTTAGATATAATGAGATAAACTCACATAGATATATGTGGGCGGCACCACGCCCATTTTCCAAATTCCCATAATAATGTTACTTCTTTTCAAGCGATTGTTGTTAATATCAATTTTGGGTAAAATTAGCTTCCTTAAATTTCGAAATATCAAAGTTTCAAACATTTCTGAAATTTACCGTTAAAAAAAAGTGGACGCAATTTTAGTCAGATTTCAAAACTTTCAACGTTTTGCCTTTATGTGGAACAATAATAATCATACCGAGTTTGGTACACATTGATCGAGCAGTTACCGATATACACATATGTGGTTATAAGTGGGCGAGGTCACGCCCATTTTCCAACCTTTTATTATAAGCCTATTTTTTGCTAAAGAACTATTGCAAAAATCAATTTTCAATGAATTAGCTTCAGTATTTAGTGATTTATAGAAGCTTTCGTATTTCTCTAAATTACCGTTATATGGGATGTGGGCGTGGTTAATTTCAGATTTTTTAAACTCTAAGCCGTTTGGCATGGGCGTCGCCAGGATCGAATTGGGGGGGAAGGGGGCGACATATAAAAAAATCCAAAAATTTTCATCTTTACACATTCATGTTTTTGGCATGCGGGGGACGATATGTACTTGCCAATTTGTTTTACAAAAATTATTTAAAAAGCAGACGTCTCGGTCGCTCAGCAAACCGGTTAATCGTTTCTGCAATTATTTCACATTGATTCTCTAAAACAAATTTTCGATGTATTCTTAAAATGCATAAACCTAAAGGTAAATTTTATAGGAAATTAAACTAACAGTTTATTAAAACTAGTAGTAACCTCGAAATACGGGTGAGTACTTAGCTCAAAATTTATTTAAACAACAATTAATCTTGTATTGCTAGACACCTGATAACCCAGGATAATTTTTAAGTTCTTAAAAAATATTACTCTACTCTAAGCTTCGTGCATGAGAAAACCGTCATCTATAAGGTATAGTCCAGCCTTTCACAATATCTGTCATTAGTCTTAATCTGAAACGCAATAATCATTGAAAATTTGCGCCCTTTCTGGTAAAAGGCATTTAATATCACACTTTCAAACTAAACCTTTCTTAACCCTAGAAGCCTAATCTATTTGGGAGTAACGTAAAGCCTTAACATACGCCGTAGAGGCTTATGTACTTAAAAGACAACCTGTGAGCTAAATTATACTTAGTCCTGTCTTATTTTTTTTAAAGAATATTGAAGTTTTGAGTTTGACTAATAATATTATTAATAAAAACTATAACCACATTTATTTAAAACAACAAAACAAAAAGTAAAATTCGTGTTAAAATAAAAAAAGACCCATTCCATATACGGCTCGCAGACGTAGATTATACTTTTAGGGTTAACCCTTTCAGTACAGAAATTCAACCACTGGTTATAAAAAATTTTAAATATGTATACCGGCTAATTTTGGATCGTTCATTTTAAAAATCACATACAAAAATGTGTAAAGCTTTGAGGTTTGCGGTCATTCAGGGTCCTTTTTAATGGTCATTGATATCCCAGGTGTTTTAAAAAGAAAGGGATATCAGCTATTTTTATTTTTTGCTTACGTGAAATATATTTCAAAACTAGGAATAATACCTAATAACTTTTCCGAATCTCGATTCCACGGAAATATGGTTAATATTTTTCAATAGATTATATTACTCGCTATCGACTTTTCTGCCGCTTTTTACTTTTTTGACAAACACGGTCAACTGCAACTGCAGCTTGCACTTTAGTTTGATACATAGCTCAATTCTGTCAGTGCTACAGATCGGCCTAACTAAGTCGTATGATTGAGCAATTATGTATATATAGATACTAAAGGCCTGAACTACAAAACATAGCGACACGTAACACATCATGCAAGTGCCAGTTTATATTATGTCGCTTAAACATGTTTGAAAGTGATATATGAAGACATTGCTGAACAAATTCAAATCATATCATGCATCAAATTTATGCATGTCAACAAAAGGAACACATGCGACATATTCAGCATTATTATTTACATTGTCTATACGGGAAGAGATTTTCCGAATCTATATACCAACGGTGAGCAAATGTGGCTCTTTGAGCCAGATGCGGCTCTTTGCTTAGTGCTCATTTACACACGGCGATTTTTGTTGCCGCAACTCGACGTTTGTAGGAGAGAGCGCGACGAGAAAAGGAGAGTTGCTCGTGCTCGGGCAACGCGCTTTGTGCTCTCGTTCGTCTGTGTAAATTGAACCGCTGTTCACAGCTGACAACAACAATTCCATCCACACAAACCGCCGTGTGTAAATGAAACGAGCAACACCAAAAGGGAATGTGAAAAATCGCGGCGACAAAAGTTTTCGTGTATAAACGCAGTCTTAGCAAAGTGCGGCTCTTTTTACTTTCTCCTTGCTTAGAACATTTTTGCTCTTTTTAATTTTTAAAATACATATTTCTTTGCTGGGCATTCTTTTCCATGTGTTGTTTTTTTGTTTTATTCTTGTTGTTATTATTATTGAGATTGGAACATTACCCGCAATTGGAGAATGAAAATTGGCTTTCTGTCTTAATGTTCTTTACCGGTATGATGGAACATTTGCAAAACTTCAATTTGTCTCTACAAGGGGAGAATAAAACTGTTTTTGATTTGTCGCAAATTATTTTAAGTTTTGAAGCTAAACTACGTCGCTTTATTAATGATCTCAAAAAAAGAACATTTCATCATTTTTCATGGCTACAAAAAAATATTTCACATGATTTAAAAGCGAATTTTGGAAAAAGATTTGCGGATTTTAAACTATCTAAATGTACGTTTGCATACTTCATAAATCATTTTTTATGTAACATAATTGAGAATGAATTTACAATATTCGAATTACTCCTTTTTAAGAAAAGCGAAGAAGAGTTGGAGTTTTGGAGTTAACTCTTTCGATCCGAACGGGACACATACGTCCCGGCAGAAGTTTGCTCATAACTAAAATATAATTTACGAATTGGAATTGGGTTAAATATCACCTGTATGGTATTTTGGGGTTCAGGTAATGGTTCGAAATGGTTTTTGTGCAGAAATCTTACAATCAAGCCATTTAGTTCTTTTCTGAAAATGAAATGGGGCATGTGTTTCCCGTTAGTATATTTTGTTGGCATGATGTTGGGATGAATATGTCCCGCTTAGTGTTTGTGGACATTTTCTCATTTTCTTTGACTTTTACACAAAGTTAATAAAAATAATAAAATAATGGAAATAAAAATAAAAATACATATATGTCACACACAAGAAGAAATATTAGCCCAGCGGATGGAGTGTGATGTGTGTGGGTTTTTCTGGCAATGATATCTAGTGTTGCCGCGGCGTTCAGAAGAAATGTATCACCAAAATTTCCTAAAATGGATCAAAAGTATCATGAAAAAAAATTTTAAGTATTAAAGTATCAATCTTTAATAAAACTTTTAATTCTTAAATTAAAATGGTAGTTTCAATTTTTAATTGTGATCGTTGGTTGGAAAATTTTCTGTTCGCGTACTAGTTTGGATATATTTTCTCTTGTGAGATAACAGATGACATTTCGCTGTTGGACATTTTTTTACTGGAGATTTTAAACGAACGTACCTATTGACTATCCAACATTTGACAGAACTGTTACGAACGGCTTTAACTGACCCAAAACCAGATTTTGAAAATTTCGCCAAAGGGATCTTTTGAATTTTCTTTTATATTTATCTTACGTACAATAGAATAATAATAAAATTAATATTTTTCATTTCTAATAATAATTTTATTTAAAAATAATTTTTTTTCTTGTTCTTTCTTTGTGGCTCTTTGTAGCATTTAGAACTTAGATGTGGCTCTTTTCAGCCTCGGCCTTGGCCACCCCTGCTATATACAAAGCAGGATTAAACATGAAATTCTTGAAAATGACATTTTATTAGATACGCTGGGAAGAAGTTAAGAAAACGTTTAAATTTATATTTTGTTACCTACTTCACCGATTTGAAATCTGAAAACTATACCTTTCATGGGCATGAAATGGTATTACAACTTTGGTCCAATATTTGTAAGTACAAGAATAAGAAGAGATAGGCTCATTAAAATGTGTACTTATGTATGTGACCAGAACATCGAGAAGAGCCGACTTAGGCATATGGCAACCGAACTTCAGTTGGGTGGCCACTGGCTGAAATGGTTTTACAGATTGCAACTGCAAGCCTCTACGTAGCGACGCCCGTGCCGTTTGGTATGTTTTGTGAAGGCCCAACAACTGTGCCAAGTTTGGGAGAAATTGGTGGAGCGGTTCCTAAGATATACACATGTAATCATAAGTGGGCGTAGCTACGCCCGTTTTCCATAAATTTATAATATTCTTATTTTTCGCCTAAAAATTATTGTAAATATTAATTTTGAGTGAATAAGCTTCAGTAGTTACTAAAATATCACAGTTTTCGTATTTCTCAAAACTACCTTTATATGGGAGGTGGGCATCGATATCTTCCGATTTTGTCCATTTTCAGTACCGTCCAACGCTCAAAAGAAGTACACATACAAAATTTCGTTAAGATATCTCAATTTGTAGTCGAGTTATCGTGCGCACAGATGGACGGACGGAGGGGCAAACAGTCACCGCTTAATCTATTTCTCTCATTCTGATCATTTATGTATATCTATCTTCAAACAAAAAATTAAATAAATATGCGATTCAAAGTAGGTGGCACCCCATATAAGATATATTTGTATTAATAATAATAATAACACTGGTCTACAAATTTCAACTTTTTTTCTGCGAATAAGACGGGACCTGGTGTTTCTGAACGGATTTTTCGTGCTGAACACGAATCCGGGGTCAAAAATGTCCCATCACGTCACGTTTTCGAGAAAAAAGGGGTTGAAACCCCTAAAAACAGCGTTTTTGGCCATTTTCGAAAAATTATAGAGCTGAACCCTGACGTGGTACAAATTTTGCATATATCAGAAATTAAAGGCTAAACCGTGCCCTTTCGAATGAGCCCTATGCCGAATTGATCGCGTGCACCCTTAAAGCAGGGGGTGTATTTGTGTTTAGGGGTGCAGGAAAAATTGATCACAGAAAGAATTTAATCTTAAACGATCATAGAAAATTAATAATGCCAAGGTTTTAACTATATTAAAAGTCGCTGATTACGAATCTGCAGTTAGATTTTAAAAATTTAAGATGACGGGTCGAATATGGTGGATATAAAAATTGGACTCCTAGACACAAATACACCCCCTGATCTAAGGGTGCATGCGATTAATTCGGCATAGGGCTCATTCGAAAGGGCACGATTTAGCCTTTAATTTCTGACATATACAAAGTTTGTAGCACGTCAGGGTTCAGCTCTACAATTTTTCAAAAATGGCCAAAAACGCTGTTTTTAGGGGTTTCAACCCCTTTTTTCTCGAAAACGTGACGTGATGGGAAGTTTTGGACCCCAGATTCGTGTTCAGCACGAAAAATCCGTTCGGAAACACCAGGTCCCGTCTTATTCGCAAAACCCTTGTAGACCAGTGTAATAATCAGGGAACGGATTTCGTGGAAATTGCCTTTTTTTCTGCTAAAGAGATAGAGTATATTCGATTAAGAATGTCCACGATTTAGCTTTCCCTGATTCCATATATACTATTAAGATATTTGCCTCTTTTCTGCCTTTTTTAAGATATTTGCTTTTTTTTTGCCATTTCTACCTTTAAAAAGTCATTATAGCATTTAAAATTTTTTTTTTTAAGATTAAAAAAATATTCACATGCCCATGTGGCTTATAGAAGCGCAGGGACCTCTTGCCAAATTGGTGTTGGAAAAATTCAAAGCCGTTTTCTCAGCTAACGTAAGCTTGGAGACAATAAGGGGTGTGGACAAAATTGTAAAGGGCGACGAAAACGCCCTTATTCCTGATAATATGAACGTTTCAAACGTTCCATATTTAAATTGGGCTTCACTTGTATCAACTTTCGTCGAGCGGAGATTTAGTACATTCAAGGCTTTTCTTCGCGAAAATCTAATGAAAATGCTGCCAGAAAACTTCAAAATGCATCTTATGGTTCAATGTTACTACAACTATACAGAAAGTTTTATGAGTTAGAAAGTAGAAAGGATAAAATAGTCAAAGATTCAAAGTACACATTTTTCATATAATGAAACTAGTTCATAGTTTTCCTCTTTTTACTTGTAATATAAACATTTATTAAATAAATGTATTTTTTCATTGTTCTTCGTATTTTCTGTCTTTTTTTAGTGCCTTTTTTTGCCTTTTTTGCAAAACCTAGTGCCTTTTCCTGCCTTTTTCGTTATTTTATGTTGCCTTTTTTATAAATTTTTAGGTCCTAAAAATCCGTTCCCTGATAATAATAATAGACTGGCACATATGTTAGTGTTTGGCCGAGCTTATCCTCCGATTTGTGGCGTGCGCCTTGATGTTGTCACACAGAGCGAAGGGACCTACAGTTTTACGCCGACTCCGAACGGCGATTGTATTTTTATGAGAAGCTGTTTTTCATGGCAGAAATACACTCGGAGGTCTGCCATTGCCTGCCGAGGGACGACCGCTGTTAAGAAAAAACCTTTTTTCTATATTTTTTGTGATGTTGCTTTGACCAGGGCGGAGTGGAAGCGCGCACTGCTTACCGCTACACCACAGCGGCCGATATTTGAATTAGGGATATTTAAAATACCTTCCACTTGATAGCCATAATAACATTTAATTAATTTGTAACTAATTTCGAATAGGTGACAACCTTATACGAGTCTTCTCGGAGATAGTGCCTACTCAGATAATCTTAGAATCCATTACATTATCTGTGTACAAAATTTTATCAAAATCGATAGGGCCGTTTCCGAGAACATATATATACAAGAATTGCTCGTTTAATGTAATCAGATTTTTTTTAATTTCAACTCTAAAAATTATGCTGGGAGCGAAATGCAACGAGCATATGGAGTAACCCAACATACTCTTTGTTACTTGGACTACCTTCATCGGCACTGCTTTTATTTTTGAATTTTTAATTTAATTTTATCTTTTATGCTTAACAAATGAGTGGTTAGAACGGGGTCGGTTGCGTTGAAGATAAAGTTAAAGATATATATAAAGATAATTGTGGTAATGGTAAAAGTAATTGTAATGCAAAGGGTAATGCTAACGGTAATGGCAATGGTAATGGAAATAACAATGGTAAAGTTTAGGTTAATGATAATGGCAATGGTTATGGTAACGGTAATAGTAATAGTAATAGTAATAAGCAGGGAACGGATTTTATGGAAATTGCCTTTTTTTCTGCTAAAGAGATAGTGTATATTCGATTAAGAATGTCCACGATTTAGCTCTCCCTGATTCCATATATACACATTTGATAATGCCTTTTTTTGCCTTTTTTAAGATATTTGCCTTTTTTTGCCTTTTTCAAGATATTTGCCTTTTTTTGCCTTTTCTACCTTTAAAAAAGTGATTATAGCATTTAAATTTTTTTTTTCAAAGATTAAAAAATATACACCTTGCCCATGCGGCTTATAGAAGCGCAGAGACCTCTTGCCAAATTGGTGTTGGAAAAAATCAAATCCATTTTCTCAGCTAACGAAGGCTTGGAGACAATAAGGGGTGTGGATAAAATTATAAAGGGCGAGGAAAACGCCCTTATTCCTGATAATATGAACATTTCAAACGTTCCTTAGTTAAATTGGGCGCCGCTTGTATCAACTTACGTCGAACACACATTTAGTATATTCAAGGCTTTTCTTCGCGAAAATCGAATGAAAATGCTGCCGGAAAACTTCAAAATGCATCTTGTGGATCAATGTTTCTACAACTATACAGATTAAAGTTTTATGAGTTAGAAACCCGAAAGGATAAAATAGTCAAAGATTCAAAGTACAAATTTTTCATATAATGAAACTAGTTCATAGTTTTTCTCTTTTTACTTGTAATATAAACATTTCTAAAATAAATTTATTCTTTGATTGTTCTTCGTATTTTCTGTCTTTTTAGTGCCTTATTTTGCTTTTTTTGCAATACCTAGTGCCTTTTCCTGCCTTTTTCGCCATTTTGTTTTGCCTTTTTTGCAACACCTAGTGCCTTTTCCTGCCTTTTTCGCTATTTTATTTTGCCTTTTCCAGCCTATTTCGTTATTTTATTTTGCCTTTTTTATAGGTTTTTAGGTCCTAAAAATCCGTTCCCTGGTTATAAGTATGGTAATGGTAAATAATGGTTTAGCAATGGTAAGAAAATTTGCTATGGTAACGGAAAATCTAGTTACCGACAGTGCTACCATTTTCTATTTTTTTAGAGTAGTAAAAAAAGAAATATTTGGGGAGTATTTTGACATTTTAGGGAATATGCCCAAGTGTTTTTAGAAATCTTTTAAATTTAACTTAAGGCCACTTAAAGGTTTTAAATGGACTAGGTTCTGTGTAGAGTTAGGTGGAAAATATTATTAAGAAAAATTCAAATTATTTTGCGATGCGTGTTTCTTTGCTGGCCACGAAATTAAAACGTGCAGTTTTTTCTTTATTTTCTTGATTTGTCTTGCATTTAGTGATAAAGTCAGTATACTTCGTAAGGAGCCATAGTTAGCTTGCAATAATTTTGATACATTCTAGTTGTTGGAATGGGCAAAAAAAGTCATGCACTCCAAAAATGAGGGAGTTAATTGTGAAGTGTTATCAAAAAGAGAAACTGTCGCTGTCGGCTATCGCACAAAGGTTTGCCAGCTCCAAAAAAATTGTATTTGGAGCAATTCATTCATGCAATAAAACCAAGACGTTTGAAACCCTTAGCTGGAAGCCCCGTCTTCGAAAAACTACGCCACCTGAAGATAGGATTCTTTGTAGGACCAGCAAGAACAACCCATTCATGTCTTCGCGTGAAATAAAGGCTGAAGTTGGACATCAAATGAATGCGGAAATCTTATCTCAGACAATAAGAAGGCGCTTACAAGAGTCGGGATTTCGTGGGTGCATTGTTCAAAAAACACCGCATGTATCAAAAACAAATTTAAGAGGCGGTTGCGGTTTGCAAAGGAAATGCTTAATAAACACCCACGATACTACGAATAAAGTTCTCTGGAGTGACGAATCGAAGTTTAACTTATTCCAATCCGATGGAAAAACGTATGTGAGGCGTTCTCCCAGCATGGCTTTGAACCAGGGGCTCTATTCTCTAACTGTGAGAAAATGTAGTGTACATGGAGTGCAAAACTCACCGACTAAAATTCAGTAAGTTTTTCGGAAGAGAAGTGTACTAGAGCTGTCAAACTAGTACTATCGCCACTATCGTTTCATTGATAGGGTATTCTCTTTCCTAGCGCTTTTGACATTTACACGTATTGGTTCAAAGAGAACAAAACTTGGCAGCATTATTTCATGAACCAAAGAGTAAAGATCACCCATGACGGAGTGCGAGAGAAAGTTTTTTTGGCAGTGACGTCATTTTTTCGCCGCCATGCTATCAACTATTATTTTTTTCTCATATGCAATTACAAATACACGGTTACCGTGCTGGGTGATTTGCTTAGTTGGTTCATAGCATTATTTCTAAAAGCGCCATTTTTTATTTTAAGCGTGTAAATAGCAGAGGTTACATTGCCGTCTTAAGAGCGTCTCAGAAGTGGTAATGCAGTATGTTTCAAAGGACTGTCTAATTGAGAAATTTCAGAAAGCAGTTTCATGAGCAGTGACACCATGCATGGAAATTGTCTTTCGAAAGAAAGTTTTTTGTTTCCGAAAAGCGAATTGCAGGGAAAGCTTCTGAAATCGCTCTTTGACTAATTAGACGGCGAATGAATTTCTAGCAATATTTCTCGATACTAAAATGCAACCGTGAGCCGCTAAAATAAACAAATTTATAAAAGCAAGATAACGAAAAATANTGTTTCCGAAAAGCGAATTGTAGGGAAAGCTTCTGAAATCGCTCTTTGACTAATTAGACGGCGAATGAATTTCTAGCAATATTTCTCGATACTAAAATGCAACCGTGAGCCGCTAAAATAAACAAATTTATAAAAGCAAGATAACGAAAAATAAATGGATTTAGAAAAACATATGAAATGGGTCGATACTATCGATAGTCACCCTTAAGACTATCGTAAATCTTCGATGGACTTGACTATTGATAGTTTGACAGCTCTAAAGTGTACACAATTTTGGCAGTTACATGCTGAATCGCAAAATGAGGAAGTGTACATAATTTTGACAGCTAAAACTCATTCTCACTCTTCCTGAATCGCAAAATGAAGAGTGCACACAATTTTTAGTGTACACTTGAAAACTCAAGGCACTGTTATGCATACTTGGCAGTGCATTGCACATTTAAGCAGTGCATGTGAAACTTGGTGCTGATTCACGATTGAGAGAATACAAAGGTTGCGCTGATCTCGGACCGCTATTCCTCTCTTAACGAATTTGACAGAACCGTTGTTTGCATGACGTCACACTTGTGCAACTTGTTTACGTTTTCCTTGCAACATTTTTTCTTCTTCTTCCATTCCTGCTCACGTTTTGGCATTTCTCTCTCGCAATTGCACCAGTGTGACGTCCCACAAAAGTTATGGTGCATTTACATGGTATGAATCTGTTCATAAGCCGTATGAATTTTCCTATAAAAGAAGCACCAACTCTATAAATAAATGAATGAAAGCGATATATATTTAACATTTTTGACTTATATACTTGGCAAGTATTTTTTTTGTAAACAAAAAAACAAAAAAATTTCATTTTGTGCTAACTTCGAAACTAGCAGCTTATTTTATTTTTAATGTGCTTTAAAAAGGACCTACTGCCAATAAAGCCTTGCGGTTTGGTATTTTTTCAAATGTGTAATGCTTCATTCAAACATCTTTGTGGATAAACAGTTTTTTGTTCAGAAATTGCTTGTTTACGTTTTTTGTCTTTCATATTAAAAATGTTTGGCATAAGTTGAAATCATAGGGATGCCGTTTTATTTCGTTTCTCAATGGATTTTATACTTGAAAAGGCACCAAAATACATATATATGCACTACTTTTGCATATGGTCATTCAAAGTACAAAACCGCGCTTCAAGAAAATGCAAAACCTTGTATGTGAGGTTGCCTAAATTTTATAGGAGAGAGTAAAATTTGTCATAATTCAAAACGGTTCCCTCTTTTAAACTTAATTATCTCTTCTTATGTCTACGTATCGAAATTTTAGTATAAATGATTAAGAGCTTGATGATAGGAGCTTCCGGTGAGCAAATATCTTTTTTTAGCACAAATGTCAGTTACGAGGTTTTACAGAACCACGATACGCGATTTTTTACTTTAAACGACGATATACAGATTGGCGCTTACACAATATGTTAGAGTTTGGCCTAGCTTCTCCTCCCATATGGGAAGCTGTTTTCATGACAGAATACACTCGGTTTACTATTACCAATAGAGGAGCGACAGCGAACAGCGGAGTGTATATATCGATGGCTGAGTGGAAGATCGACCTATCTCGGCAGCCAGTTCGAAAACGCGCTATCTCAGAAAACTTTTCAAAAACGCCCTACTTCAGAAAACTTTTCAAGGATGTCCTACTTCAGAATTTGATTGAAAACACTCTATCTGAGCTGCCGATTCGAGTGCAATGGGGTATAGTCATTGCGCTGGGTATGCAGTTACAGTTGCATGGCTATACTCAATCCCGACTCTTGCGTCCTCGTTCGCGCACTCTGGGCAACGTGAGCAACCCATGTGCGAGATGCGGTAACCAATCCGAGTGGAGCCTTGGGTCACGGCAGAAAGAGAGGGAGCTTCGGTGGGGCCACTCTGACTTATTCGGTTTAAGGGCTCACTGAAGTCTGCAGCGTCTGTTCACCAGTAGGTGCGGCTGCAAGCGGGTGTCTGCTTGGAGCAAGCGGCTCGCTATATAAACGTGTATTTGGTTGCGAAACCACCCCCGTCCCAGCAATGGGTTGTGCGCTGGGCTTGGGACCCGCCACGTAAAAACCACTTCCAGTGAAGAAGTGAAATATTAGTGAAAATAAATTTAATTTAATAAATATCTTCACTTGGCGCGCAATATCTATTAATCCGTTAAACGTAATACCACTTCCATATGAAGATACATATATCGAAATACGATATATTTTCACAGAAGTTAACTCAGCCATCGGCCAGGACATGGATGAAGTATTTTTGGATTTGGTTTTCATTAATATTTGCCGACTGCAAAATAAGCGAAAACAATGCAGACGGAATCGTCGCTGAGCGGTTCATCCCGTTAATAGAGATCGGATGCCAAATGGGTATTTTAAGAAAGTCTTCTTAAAATCAAAACCCGTCGATAGTAAACTTTCTATTAACTAGGATGAACCGTTCAGTGTACAATTTGTTACTCAATTTATTGCGAGCTTTCCTCGAAAAGCCCAAGCAACAAATTAGTGCAAAAGAGCGCCTTGTAATAACGTTAATGTAAGTTAAAACGGTCTATGATACTAAATTTTTCATGGTTTTCAATGTTTATTTGGATTTAGGTACCTTGCCCACAGGACGAGATTTGAAATTATTGCTTCGATGCATAAATTGGGCAGAACAATGGTCTGCAACATTGTGTTTGAGACGTGTGAGCTATTATGGACCACCTTATCACCAACATATCTCAGCGAACCGACTACGACTCAATATAAGCATATTGCGGATGATTTTTTTAATCTGTGGAATATCCCAAATTGTGTTGAGGCGGTTGATGGAAAGCACGTTGCCATCATATGTCCTAAAAACTCTGGCTCGCTGTACTACAACTTTAAAAAATTTTATAGCATTGTATTGATGGCAACCTGTGATGCAAAGTTTACGTTCACATCAGCCAGTATAGGAAGCTATGGAGGACAAACTGATGGAGCTTACAGTAACCGGTTTGAAATCTTTTGATATTAAATATTTTTTATTTTTTATTTAAAGGTATTTTCCAACAATCAGCCTTCGGATGTGCCCTTCTAGAGAATAGATTGGCACCAAGGTATATTCAACAAGGTAGAAGTGACAACTCAGTCTCTCATAGCTGACTGTAATGTCAAAAAATTTAAACAAAGAAATTAACGATTTGTTATGCATGTACCACATTTTATCATTAGTGTTCGCAGAGCATTTGCCCTGAAAGAAACATTGGTCCAGTTGCTCGTAAAATATAGTCGTAGGCATAGTAGTTTTGTATCTAATGTATGTAATGCATAAGGTATGAGTTTTGATCTAAAATTGGGTACAATGTCACGCAGTAGCGCACAACGGGTACAATTAATGATTTACTGATATGTAGGCACTTAGTCATCTAATTTTCATGTGCGTCGTTGGTATGCACTGAGAGTATCTGCTTAGAAAATCTTAGAACCCCGGTTCGACGCGCATCTGGCAAAAGTTTTATTTTATTTATTTTTTTATATCTAAAATTGGTTACAATGTAATGCAGAAGCGGACAATTGGTCCGAGCCTAGGAAACTCAATGTTAAATGTAAATAAAATTTTACATGTGCTTGGACCAAACTTTGGACTACTTACAATCACTTGTAGTCTAGTTTTCGGTGTGCTCCAAGTCTATTTCAAGATCCTAAAGGGTGCTTATATAGTATGTTAGTGTACTNAACTCAATGTTAAATGTAAATAAAATTTTACATGTGCTTGGACCAAACTTTGGACTACTTACAATCACTTGTAGTCTAGTTTTCGGTGTGCTCCAAGTCTATTTCAAGATCCTAAAGGGTGCTTATATAGTATGTTAGTGTACTCGTGGATCCGGTCGTGCTTGTTTATGGCACACTTGCTCAGTTTGGGTATGTGCATCAACAGCTAACTTCGTCCCCACAGACACCTCAGGTACTGCCGAATCTTGGTATAATGGAAGCATTGGGGAATCGCAAGGTAGAGGTACTGTGCCTGGGAACAAACGAGAGCGCTTAGAAATTCTCAGTTGCAATGGGCAACAAATATAAAGTCACTGCCCCTAAAATGGTTCTCGCACACACACGAAGAGTATTCCAATGAATCACCGCAGCTATTCGTCCACCTTTTTCGCTTCACTTGACAATAAAGTTTGTTGTCCTGGCTTTGCCACACACAGCACACCGCCCGTTTATTTTATTTCATTTTATCTATTCATTTTATTGTGTATTTAAAATCAGTAGCACAACTCACAATTGAAATTTTAAACTAAAAAATTATAATTATTAATTGTATAGGGTTAAGAGTTGACATTTCAGTCGCAGTTCAAAAGAGAGAAATGTCGAAATCACTTCTACCTTGTTATGCCTTGGATTGCCACTACCACCGAAAGCCCCTCTGTGGAATGGAGACACAGATAATTTACCACATTTTTTTGTGGGCGATGCTGCGTTTCCTCTCAAGGAAAGCTTAATGCGTCCCTACACTGGCACCCAACTTAGTCGAAGCAAGGAAGTTTTCAATTACCGGCTATCGCGAGCTCGCCGTGTAATAGAAAACAGTTTCGGAATTTTAAATGCTCGGTGGCGTGTCCTGCGGCAAGTAATTGACTGTAATCCAGAAAATTGCGAGAAAATTATGTTGGCGTGTTTAGTTCTGCACAACTTTGTGATGCTTAACGATCACAAACTTTGGTATTGCCCAGACCAATATGTGGACGCATATAGCACGGAGCATGGCACAGTAAATGGAGAATGGCGTAATGAATTGGAAAGTATTGGTGGTCCATTGCCATCAACAACTTCTTCACGACGCAACGCAACTTCTGCAGTATTTCGTATTAGGGACAGATTGACGGATTTCTTTTTAAATCAAGGGGCGGTTACACTTTAGTAAAATAAATATAGTTATAAATATATGTATACATATATATATATATCGTCGCCTAAGAGTTTAAACTTGTTAACCCTCCTAACAATTTCTGTGTTTAGCGCAGATAAGAAACTGCTAATATTCTTTACTTGTTAGCATGTGGTTTACTTTATAATACGGTGTTCGCATGAGGCGATTTTCCAGGCAATTTTAGAGGCGATTAGTTGAATCAAAAGTTGGCTGCACCCCACCTTCATTGGAAGCAATTAGTTGAAAGGCCGTTCACACCAGGCGATTTTGCTTTCAACTAAAAGTTGTCTGTAAAATCGCCTCATGCGAACACCGTATAAGCAACACTACGCTGAAAAATTTCTATGAGGGGCTAACAAGTTTACACTATTAGGCGAATTCATATAATAATGTGCAAATTTCAGATCTCTTCTTCAGACTTTGTGCAAAAATTATGAAAATTCTGCAAATTTTCACAAAAATCCAAAGTTTATGATTATATATATAAATATTTTTATAACCGTATATATGTATGAATATATATATATATATATAATTTCTGAACTGAATTTTATATCGTAATTAATTAAGCAAGTATCGTTAAGTATAAGTTAAGTATTGCAAATAAATACATATGTACGTGCTTGAAAAAAAGTAAAATTTTACGTTTTTGTATTTCAAGGTTCTATTTTAATTTGAAACAACGAATAAAATAAAAAGTACACAAATTACAGCAGCTTAGTAATAATTACTATCACTAAAACATATATAAATACTTACATACATATGCAGTAAAAATTCACGAAACAATTTCGGAATGTAAAACCATTTTAAATATTCATTTAGATAAAAGTTAAAATATATTAAACTAATGTCTAATATACATATACATACATACATAAACAGTTACTCCTAAACGTGAGTTTTTGAGACTTGAATTCTTTTTCGAAATTCGTATTAAAAAGTTCGCGATTTTACTGACACTTTGCAGATTTTTCTCAATGTTTGTACACAGTATCATTCTTAGATTTAAATCAGATTTGCTAAAATATAAGCCAAATCGTAATACAAAATTAACAAAAAATTTTAGCACGTAAAACATTGCGAATATTAACTAAAAAGAGCCGTGCGCTCAATTTTAGGAGTAACTGTTTATGTATGTAAGTGTGTATGTATGTTAGACATTAGTTTAATATATTTTAACTTTTCTTCTTCTTCTTTTTTGGCGCTGTAACCGCCTAAGCGATTTTGGCCGAGTTCAGCAAAGCACGCCAGTCGTTTCTCCTCTGTGCCAACTGACGCCAATTGGAAACGCCAAGTGAAGCCAAGTCCTTCTCCACCTGATCTTTCCATCGCAGTGGGGGCCTCCCTCTTCCTCTGCTACCACCAGCGGGTTCCGAGTTGAATACTTTCAGAGCTGGAGCGTCGGTGTCCATTCGAACGACATGACCAAGCCAGCGGAGCCGCTGTATTTTAATTCGCTGCACTATGTCCATGTCGTTGTAAAGCTCATACAGCTCATCGTTCCATCGTCTGCGGTACTCGCCGTCGCCAACGCGTAAAGGCCCGTAAATCTTCCGCAAAATCTTTCTCTCAAACACTCCAAGAGCCGCCTCATCGGATGTTGTCATTGTCCATGCTTCTGCGCCATATACCAGCACGGGCATGATGAGTGACTTATAGAGCGTGGTTTTCGTACGTCGAGAGAGGACTTTACTCCTGAATTGCCTACTCAGTCCAAAGTAGCACTTGTTGGCAAGAGTGATTCTACGTTGGATTTCAATGCTGACATTATTATCGGTGTTAATGCTGGTTCCCAAGTAAACGAAATTCTCTACTTTCTCGAAATTGTAACTGTCAACAGTGACGTGGGTGCCAAGGCGCGAATGTGCTGACTGTTTGTTTGATGACAGGAGATACTTCGTCTTGTCCTCGTTTACCACCAGACCCATGCGCTTTGCTTCCCTATCCAACTTGGAAAAGGCAGAACAGACTTCGCGGTTTTTGTTACCGATGATGTCGATGTCATCGGCATAAGCCAGCAATTGCACGCTCTTGTAGTAAATTGTTCCTGAGCGGTTCAGTTCTGCAGCTCTTATTATCTTCTCCAACATCAGATTAAAGAAGTCACATGACAGGGAGTCGCCCTGTCTGAAACCCCGTTTTGTGGCGAACGGCTCGGAGAGGTCTTTTCCAATTCTGACGGAGCTGGTGGTATTGCTCAACGTCATTTTACACAGCCGTATGAGTTTTGAGGGGATGCCAAATTCAGACATAGCGGCGTATAGGCAACTCCTTTTAGTGCTGTCAAAAGCGGCTTTAAAGTCGACAAATAGGTGGTGAGTGTCGATCCTTTTCTCGCGGGTCTTTTCCAAGATTTGGCGTATTGTGAATACCTGGTCTATGGTGGATTTGCCAGGTCTAAAGCCACACTGATAAGGCCCAATCAGTTCATTGACGGTGGGCTTCAGTCTTTCACACAATACGCTCGATAAGACCTTGTAACCTATGCTTAGAAGGCTGATCCCGCGGTAGTTGGCGCGAATGGCGGGGTCACCTTTCTTGTGGATTGGGCAGAGCACACTTAAATTCCAGTCGTCGGGCATGCGTTCATCTGACCATATTCTGCACAAGAGTTGATGCATGCACCTTATCAACTCCTCGCCGCCGTACTTGAATAGCTCAGCTGGCAGGCTGTCAGCTCCAGCGGCTTTGTTGTTTTTCAGCCGCGTTATTGCTATACGTACCTCGTCATAGTCAGGCGGTGGAACGTCGACTCCGTCATCATCGACTGCAAGCTCGGGTTCTTCTTCTCCACAACTTTCCGTGCTGCTACCATTTAGTAGGGCGGAAAAGTGTTCCCTCCATAATTTAAGTACGCTCTGGACATCAGTTACTAGGTCGCCATTATTGTTCTTACAGGAGTGCGCCCCGGTCTTTAAACCTTCCGTAAGTCGCCTAACTCTCTGGTAAAATTTTCGGGCATTCCTCCTGTCGGCCAGCATTTCAAGCTCTTCGCACTCACGTATTTCTGCCTCTCTCTTCTTGTTGCGGCAAATACGTCTCGCTTCCCTCTTCAGATCCCTATAGCGGTCCCACATAGCGCGCGTTGCGCCCGATCGCAGCGTGGCCCTGTAGGCGGCATCTTTTTTCTCTGCAGCTTCCTGACACTCCTCATCGTACCAGTTGTTCTTTCGGGCTCGCTGAAATCCGACTACTTCTTCGGCGGCGGTACTTAATGAGCGGGAAATGTGGTTCCACTGCTCGCATATGTCGGTTTGTTGAAGAGTGCTCTCTGAGAGCAGGTGTGAGAGTCGAGTAGCGAAAGCGCTGGCTGTCTGTTGTGATTGCAGCTTTTCGACGTTAAGCTTTCCTTGCATATTTGGGCGCACATTTTTTGCTGCACAGAGGCGGGTGCGTATCTTGGCTGCAACAAGATAGTGGTCCGAGTCGATGTTTGGGCCTCGGAGTGTGCGTACGTCTAAAACACTGGAAGCGTGCCTTCCGTCTATCACAACATGATCGATTTGGTTTCTCGTTTTTCGATCCGGAGACAGCCAGGTAGCTTGATGGATCTTTTTATGCTTGAACCTAGTACTGCATACTACCATGTTTCGGGCCCCGGCGAAGTCGATCAGCCTCAATCCGTTGTCGGACGTTTCGTCGTGGAGGCTGAATTTTCCGACGGTGGTTCCAAAGATCCCTTCTTTGCCCACCCTGGCATTGAAGTCGCCAAGCACGATTTTGATATCATGACGGGGGCAGCGCTCGTACGTGCGCTCCAAGCGCTCATAGAAGAGATCCTTGGATGCCTCATCCTTCTCTTCCGTCGGGGCATGGGCGCAGATGAGCGAGATGTTGAAGAATCTCGCTTTGATGCGGATTGTGGCTAGACGCTCGTCCACCGGGGTGAACGACAGTACTCGGCGACGGAGTCTCTCTCCCACCACAAATCCAACTCCGAATTTGCGCTCCTTTACATGGCAGCTGTAGTAGACGTCGCAAGGCCCCAGACATTGTTTGCCTTGCCCCGTCCAACGCATTTCTTGGATGGCGGTGATGTCAGCTTTTGTCCTTACGAGGACATCAACCAGCCGGGCAGAGGCACCTTCCCCATTAAGGGTCCGGACATTCCAGGTGCATGCCCTCAAATCGTAGTCCTTTAAACATTTGCCGTGGTCGTCATCATAAGGGGGGGTCTCATCCGAGGCTTTGCCTTGCTTCTTCACTGGAAGTGGTTTTTACGTGGCGGGTCCCAAGCCCAGCGCACAACCCATTGCTGGGACGGGGGTGGTTTCGCAACCAAATACACGTTTATATAGCGAGCCGCTTGCTCCAAGCAGACACCCGCTTGCAGCCGCACCTACTGGTGAACAGACGCTGCAGACTTCAGTGAGCCCTTAAACCGAATAAGTCAGAGTGGCCCCACCGAAGCTCCCTCTCTTTCTGCCGTGACCCAAGGCTCCACTCGGATTGGTTACCGCATCTCGCACATGGGTTGCTCACGTTGCCCAGAGTGCGCGAACGAGGACGCAAGAGTCGGCAAGAGTATAGCCATGCAACTGTAACTGCATACCCAGCGCATTGACTATACCCCATTGCACTCCAACTTTAACTTGTATCTAAATGAATATTTAAAATGGTTTTACATTCCGAAATTGTTTCGTGAATTTTTACTGCATATGTATGTAAGTATTTATATATGTTTTAGTGATAGTAATTATTACTAAGCTGCTGTAATTTTTGTACTTTTTATTTTATTCGTTGTTTCAAATTAAAATAGAACCTTGAAATACAAAAACATAAAATTTTACTTTTTTTCAAGCACGTACATATGTATTTATTTGCAATACTTAACTTATACTTAACGATACTTNCAAGCACGTACATATGTATTCATTTGCAATACTTAACTTATACTTAACGATACTTACTTAATTAATTACGATATAAAATTCAGTTCAGAAATTATATATATATATATATATATTCATACATAAATATGTACGTGTGAATGTATGCATGTGCATTAGGGTTATATAAATATATATATATATAATCATAAACTTTGGATCTTTTGTGAAAATTTCCAGAATTTTCATAATTTTTGCACAAAGTCTGAAATTTTGATTCATGTAATGTTTGTTAAGTAATCTGCTAGACTTTCAAACAAAATAATAAACATTAAATAAACTAAAGAAAAATAGCTAAAACTTGCTAAAATGTCGCGCCCCATTTTTTATATGGTTTGCTATATATATAAAACTTAATTGAAAATAGCCAAAACTGGAAAAATGTCGCAAACTTGTTAATTTGTTGATGATTATACATGTAGGTATGCAAATGTACCTATGTACATTAGACTGCATCACCAAAAAAAGTTGCGGGTTTTCCGCCAGGTTTACAAAATTTATGATATCTTAAGACGTGCGCCAAAATATTTCGCAAAAATATTAAGATTTAAGTGAGCTGGACCGATTTGAAAATACCTCCAAAAATGGAGTTTTTTATGAATAAAAATAGTTTCTTATAGAACTTTTTGAAAAAGTCCCCTCAGATGACAAAACAGATTAAGCTTAAAAAATCTGCATAAAAATATTTAAAAATATTTTCAACGGAATCGTAAGAATGAGATTTTTGATGCTGTTTTTTTTTCTACTTTTTTCAAAGATTGATTTACAAAAACTTGAATAACTGGGGCAAAACTATTCTTATTTAGACTTATGGGACCGCGATAGAAAGGTATTTTCACACTGTTTTTATTTCAGTCCAAAAAAAAGTTATTCGTGTCCCATTTTTTTTTTTCAAATACCAACACTTCATAATTCAACTTTGAATAACGTTCGTTCATCATACCTTTGTCTTTCATCCTTTGAATGAGCTTAATAGCAAAGATATAAAAAGGGTGAGAAAATACCTTTCCAATGATACCTCACAAGTCTAAATCGGAAGAGTTTAGGTTCAGTTAAGTTTTTCGTATACCAATCTTTGAAAAAAGTTAAAAAACAGCATCAAAATCTCATTATTACGATTCCGTTTAAATTTTTTTTTTAATTTTTTAAAAATACTTTCATGCAAATTTTTTAAGCTTAAAGCGTTTTGCCGTTTGAGGGGTTTTTTTCCAAAAAAATCTTTAAGAAACGATTTTTATTCATGAAAAACTCCATTTTTGTAGCTATTTTTAAATCGGTCCAACTCACTTAAATCTTAATATTTTGGTGGACCTCTTAAAATATAATAGATTTTATAATTCTAATGGAAAAAAGTGCCGATTTTTCTTTGTATTGGGAGCTATGCAGTCTAATGTACATATTTTTAAGCAATTCTGTATTCCCAGGAACACATTTGTGATCAAATCAAAATTAGGAATTCACTTTAATAAATTACTTATAAACTTAACAGTCTTATTTGTTACAAAAACATACAACATATGTACTAGGATGTACACTTATAAGACGCAAAAACTTTAGCGACAAAATAAAAATATTTATAGAAAAGATTCACGTTAGAAATCGGGCTCTAGTTTCAACTCCATGACAGTATTAGTTATAATTTGCATTGCTTTGGTTTGCTTGGTATCGCTCATCTCGCTTATCGTGGCGATTATCATCTCCCCAAAAGCACGTACGGCCTTGTTTTCATTCTGCCGCTTTTTGTGTACTTCTTTGTACATCTTACACACCTTTAAATTCGTCGTCAGCATCATTTGTCCAATGCCTTTTTCTCGGCAATTTCGTTGATGATTGTGGCGTTGATGCCACTGGGTCACCAGCCGGAACATCTAGAAACTCTTCTTCTATCGGGAACAATATCGGCGATCCAGGCGATGGCAATGAGGACGAGCTTTCCTCCAATACGTTAGAGGTGCATCGAGTTCTGAAATTTATATGCATTTTACGTGTGTATAAATGTGTATAAGTACATATGTAAACATATATGTATGAATGTACATATTAGCATGGTAAAACTTTACGCTAATAAACTAATTACTTACGGTCTTGGTTTTACGAAAGGTTTAAAAAAACTCAAGCTATCCATCAGCGGCCAATATACCTGAGTTGTCGCCCCACTTCCTGATGGAGCGTCCATCTTCCGTTCCTCCCTCGAATACCGCTCGCGAAGTGAGATCCACCGCTTGTTGCACTGGTCCCCTAAAGAATTAAATTATCAGGCTCTGATATCCTTAAATTTAATAATTAACTTAACTACCTGTCTTTCCAAGCTCCCGTGCTATTTCAGTCCAAGCTCCCACTTTTCTGTCGGACAATCTGTAGCCCATTATTGTTTTATTGTATAAAATTTCTTTGGAGCGCACTAAATCAATTAATTTCTTGTCATCCATCCTATTGCAGAAGTACATAATTTAATATATGAAATAACTATTTTCATCTATAAATATAACTTACATTTTGTTCATATCAAAATTAGCGCCAGAAAACAATTGAGCGAATGAAAAATATAAAGAGAACTGTCAAAGTGTGAAATGGTATTTTATTTTACGTAGCATAGAAATCAAAATCGTACAGACTCCCATGTTTAGCACTGTTCGTTTATGTGTTGGCTAATCTGTTATATACACAGCTCATTAAAAAGATTTATTATGTGACAGATCCCAAAGCATGCAATGCACTGCCAATTATGCATAACAGAGCCTTCACAGTTAAAGAATGGAGCCCCAGAGGTGGCCAAAACTCACACAATCATATATTTTAATTTTGCTGAACGATGAGGGAATGAAGAGAATAAGTCGCTCACGCGTCTGATGCAAACAGTGTTGTCAACGATTTCGAGTTGTAAATTATAAGAAAGAGGGGTTTTTTATTATGCAAATAGTGTGAAAGGTAGGTATAATATTAAAGAATTAACATTTTAATATAATTTAATTCACTTTCATTGCTTGCTTAGATTTTTTATTACAATTAAAATTAAAGCAAATAGTTGAATTAATTTCTATTAATCTTCTTATTTTGAATTAAAAGAAAAGGGATTTTTTAGCATTACTTAAAATTCGTCTTTTTATTTATGTGATTTACGTAATAATTTATTAATTCAATATTTAGGAATAAGAGGAAATGGCGCCTAACAAAAAAGTTTGTCGTCCGTGCGATTTCTTCGTGACACACCAAACATTGTGCCCTCCCTTCCCATTACTAGTGAGTAAAAAAATCTACATCCGAATCCATATTATCCGAAAGTTTCGCATCGATTGAGCACGAGTACAGCAAAACCATAATCGTCGGCGTCACTGATTCATAGAGTATGCGCATTATGTGTGAAAGCAGCGCAGTTTTTCTCGTGTACGTGTGAAAGCAGAAGAGAAAAATTTGGCAAACGTGCCTATGAAATGGCCACCCTTGCTTTAAACCAGCCAAAAAGAGAAAAGTCTTAAAATGAGAATGTATTAGTTATGAAATAAAAAATGAGAATGTGTTGGGAGTAATGCACGGAAAAAAATTTCTGTGTTGCATTACTTATTATAAAAACTTTGGTATGTTTTTTTGCCGTTTTTTTCATTGTGCGTTATTTTTTAGATCAAAACAACATAATAATAATAATAATAATATCCCAACGGTTTTTACCCTCCATTCCCGCCCATCCGCACGAGGGGCGCAGTCCGCATGACGTACGGAACCAATATTTTAAATTTTTTGTGCCGAGTCACGATAGGCAGGGTTTGTTAAGTGTCGAGATATAAAACTGTTCAGCTACAGAACTAAATTCATCAGCTGATTTTATGTATTTATGTCAATAATTCACTTATTGAGAGAGGAGAGTATCGCTTTCTTAATGCTGAAAAGCGGATCTGATATATCAAACGTGCTGGAATGAGAGTTAAAATCCTGGCATAAGCAACGGAGTGGGTCGTGCAATTCAAAATTG
>NW_016158613.1:96971-104486 GCF_001687245.7 Rhagoletis zephyria
GTTTTTTTGTGTAATCTAAAATAACGTGACTTTCTGTTTTTCAAGTTTCTCAGTTCTTTAGTGAACCATAACTGTGTTTGTTCTTCAGGAACACACATGCGTTGAGGCACATACTTTTCAAATAATCTATGTACAGTACAATTAAAATGTGCAACATAGAAACATATAATGAAAGTTAACGGCCCTAAGAAAGGAAAAAGTTGGTAAAATTTTGTATGTATTGTACAAAATTATTATTATTTTTTTATAATTTAAGTGTGGATTTCTGAGCAAAAACGATAACGTGCTTCGAGCACTCTGAATATTAAAAGTAAATTTCGTTGATTTCAAGTAGAAATAAAATAAAAATATATATACCTAATATATATTTATTTTAAAATTAGGTAAAACTTGACATTTAAGAACAATTTAAAATAACGATTAAACCAAAAGATAAATAACAAAACATACTGTATGTTTTAATTGAGGACTTGTCTGCTATTAACAAAAATACATAATTCACAAATCTCTTTTAATATGAAGAAAAGCACGACTTGGTAGCATACACATACCTATTTCTAGGGGTGTATGTACGAAAAATTGTGTTATAAAATTTTTGAATGAATATTGATTCATTCTGCTCAGTATACCTACTTTATTCAACAATAATGCGTCATCAACCTGCTTCGCCTATTGTTTGCATGCAACCAGCGTTGCCAGGTTGACCTTTTTAACGTCATTTGGACGTTTTTTGTATCTTGTTGACGTTCGGACGTTTTTTGTGCAAAAAATTACGTTTTTTAACTTCCCAGTAATTTTTCTCGGTTACTAAATGTTGTCAGTATAACTGATTTTGAATTATTTTTTTAATAAATCTTCACAAGCTTTGTTTTTTGCAGCAGCTTCTTCAAAAGATATTTGTCCGTTGGACACAAATGACTTAAATACGATGCATACCAAGCGTACGGTCATTTTTTTGGATTATTGGACTAAGGATCCCGCGTTCAAAGGCTGGTTTTGTAAACACTTGAGGTTACGAGGCTTATTGGAATGTTTGCAAGTGCACATTAAAAGCCAAATCAGGAAGAGCTGATCTATCGAAACACGCACGCTCGCAAAAGCACCAAAAAACCTGTAGCACCATAAAAAGTCAGAAAAAAGTAGGCAGTTCATTCTGCATCCTCCGGTGGATAAAGCCTGGGGTAAGAAGCCNAACAAGAAAAAAATTATTAAAAATCAACGCGATTATTTGGCCTCTTTAAACTTGCACATTATTGAGCTGAAATTTAATGGGCTATCAAACTGCATACTCAAAAAAATTCTAAAAAATCTTAATAAAAAGTTGGAAATCTAGCTGAAGCTTTGCAGACTGTTATAATTTTTGCACAAAGTTTGAAACGTGGATTTACATTTTGTTTGTTATATATGAGCTTGGCTTAAATGGAAAAATAAAAAACATTAAATAAACAAAAGAGAAACAGCGAAAATCGATCAAAATTGTGATGAATTAATCAGCTGATCACAAGTGTATGTATAACATTATTTTTATATTACCGATCTCAAACTAGTTTACAATGAATTTTAAATGTGCTCTGTCAAAATGACATTTTAATATACCTTACGTACATATGTACCTTTGTATATAATAAAAGTTTAATAAGAATCATTTTTTGTACATTCAGTTGAATAAATAAGACGTTTTTGGGTAGGAAATTACGTTTTTTTTCACACCAAGAGGGACGTTTTCTCATGCCGAAGACCTGGCAACACTGGTTCCAGCCCTTGAATCTTGCTCTCTGTATTTTCATTCCCACTCCACAGTGGCGTTAAACCTTCAATGCTGCTGTCCCCTGTCTATTCATGCATACGCTTATTATCCGTGAGGTTAGGAACCTTCAAAAATAATCTTCTTCTTCTTTGTCGCGATAATCACCTAAGCGGCTTAGGCGATAAAGCTCGTAACTCGTTTCCCCTTTGTGCCATTTTTTGAAGGAACACACAAAAACTAAGTTTTATTTTCTGAGCAAAAAATAAATCTCTAGAAATAAGTATTATTTTTCAACAAAAAATAAAACTTAAAACGTAACCACTATTTTCCGACCAAAAAATAGATCCCAAAAACTCACAATTTTTCTCCAAACGAAAAGTAAAACTTAAAAAGTGACCATTATTGACCAACAAATAAAACTAAAAAAATAACCATTATTTTTCGAGCAAAAAATAAAACTCAAAAAACAACCATTATTTTCGGTGCAAAAAATAAAACTCAAAAAAATAACGATTATGTTCTGAGCAAAAAATGAAACATAAAAAATAACGAGAAAAAAATAAAACTCAGTTAATAAGTATTAAAAAGTGATTTTTATAATAAAAGTTATAACCGTTACGGTCCCTGAATTTAACCAATAAGCTAAGTCTAAGAATATGTTGTTATACATCCTTTTAAAGGTCTATAAATTCTCTTTTTCGATATTTAAAGTCGGATGGAAAATAGTCGAGCTATTAATAGATAAGTGCATCAAGTACGAAAATAACAGTTTTTTGGTATAAAAAAATGGAGGGTTCAGGAACTATATGGGACCTAATTTCATGTTGTACTCGACCATACCCACAACCTAAACTACGTTTTGTTGTACTCAGAAAAAACCTAAAAAAAATAAAAAAAATTTGTAAATTTGTAATGTACTAATTTTATCCAACTTCGGTGTAAAAAAAATTCATAACTCAAATTATTGTAGAGTGCACCCCATAATACTACACTTAAATATTGAGCAATACTCAGAGCTACCATTGCGATTTTTTGCAATTTTTTTTGAGATGGCATATTTTCAAAAACTATTTTTTTTATAAAAAAAATGTGCGTGAGAAAAATTTTTCAAGAAACAAAATTTTAAAAATATTTATTTTTATAGAGAATTTTGATGTGTGATTGTTTTTCAAATTTTTTCCTCGGCCCGTTCTCGATATATTTGGAAAACTATTAAATCGATTTGGTTTTGTTTTTGTGCTGTAAAGGTTTTAAAAATGTATTAATCAAGTTCAAATTTCATATATTATTATTATTTATGTTGCAATAATAATATGTAAGGATTATGTATATGTTAAATTTTATAAAGCTTGGGTTACAACGTTCTTAATAGAATTTCTTCCAAGCGCAAAGTCGATTTCATACTTAGTAGAGAGACTATTAAACTCTCTTAAAGCTCTATTAATTGGGGAATTGAAAGCATAATTATACCGTTATACTCCAAAATTAAATAGAGGAGAATAACGGAGAATTCTAGATGGTACGTTGAAGTTAATTAAACTCAACAGCTACGGACAGGCAATGCTTCCCGTTATAATGTCTGTGATAAACGTTAAGGATAGAATCTTTCTTCTATTCCCTAGAGATTTAAGGTCTAAAAGTTTATATCGAGCATCATACGAACGCATTAGATCTTGTGAAATTTAAGGAACGCAAAGCAAACCGTATAAAGCACTTCCGGACACGTTCAAAGAGATGCGAGTGAACCGAATATATTGGATTCCATATGATAGAAGCATATTCCAGGTTCGAGCATACTAAACTAATTTACAAAGATTTTAGAGTATAAGAATCCGTAAAATTAGTGCTATTTTGGCGAATAAAAGGTAATAATGAATATGCCTTGGGTAATAAATAATTAAGAAGAGGTATAAACGAACATTTAGTAGGTATCATATACTACACCTAGGTCTTTTACTTCCTTTACCACGCTAAGAAGCAAATCGGGGAGAAAGTAGGATGTAGGTATTGTGAAGTTTGACTTAGAAAAAGCTGCAACAGCACACTTACTAACGCTTAAAAATGGTTTCTTAAGCACTAATCATTTACTAAGTCAATATCTTCTTGAAGTTTCTTAGCATCACACGAATTCTGAACTCTTTGATATAGTTTAAAATCATCAGGAAATAAAAGGCAACGGAAGTTCGTTATATTGTCAGCAATATCATTGATGAACAAAACAATGAGCAATGGTCCTAGTACACTACCGCGTGGCAGCGATCGGACTTCTACCACATTGTGGTAGATCTGCCACTTTTTTGAGCATCTACTACACAAGGTCTGAAATCTACAACAGAGTTATTTTTGCTCGACATAATTTTCTTAATTTTAAGAGCAACAAGTAAGAAAGTCTAAGTTCGGGCGGAGCCGAACATTAAATACCCGGCGCAAGTATTAAATATATGTTTTTTCACCTTTCCGAAACCTTGCGCTAGATGGTAAGCCGGGGTGTATCAATTTTGAGTAAATTAGCGTCCTTCAATTTCGAAATATTGAAGTTTCAAGCATTTCTGAAATTTACCGTTCAATATTTACTGATTTATCGAAGATTTTGTATTTCTCTCCGTTATATGGGATGTGGGCGTGGTTATTGTCCGATTTTAAAAAGTTTCTGCGATTTTTTATGCTGTACCAAGGCCAACAACTGTGCCAAGTTTGGAAGAAATTGCTGCAGCGGTTACCAAGATATACACATGTAACCATAAGTGGGCGTGGCTACGCCCATTTTCCAAAAATTTATAATATTCTTATTTTTNATTAATAGCGAAAATTAATGAAACGGCGACTTTTATGGACTTTATATGAATACATAACTTTAATGTAAGGATGCCGAATAAAAATCAATGTTTCTTGCACAACGGTCGATTTCTTCTGGCATGATTGAAGGTGCTGCACATATTTCGTTGTCGCTTATGATTGTCACTGTGCCATGATTTTGTTTAAATTTTTGTAAAATTGCTTAGCACACTTTCGATTGCTATAAATTTTGCTTCCATTTTTTTCAAGATTTTCTAATTTGAAGTCTTTAAACTAAAAACAAAAGCACCAAAAACGCACCAAGCAAATTTGGTGCGAAAAGCATCAAGTTGGCAATAGCGAATATAAACAAAAGTATATTATGACGTCAGCGATTGGGTGGATGCTGTCAAATCGACGAAGAGAGGGTTAGCGCTCCGGGAATGGCGCGACCTTTATTTTATGGATCGTGCATACATATGAATATATCTATGAGATTTACTTTTGAGTCTGTAAGATATACTTATATAAAATTAAAGTGTGTATAGAATTGCTAATGATCAAACCGAAAACTACTCGACATTGCCGGCGCCATATAAGGAAAACTGAATTATTGCGAAATATAAATAAAGTGGCAGCACTTTACGCCATTTTGCAGTTTCTAGTTTCAGTTCGGGAACATTTTTTACTTGTTTTTAATAACAAAATAAACAANGTTTCTAGTTTCAGTTCGGGAACATTTTTTTCTTGTTTTTAATAACAAAATAAACAATGTTTTGTTGTAAAATGTATGTACTTTTTGAAAAAGTTGTTCAAATAATATATTTTACTAGTTTTTCAAAAGAGAATATTGGTGATGAAGTACATTTTTGAGCGTGCAATTACTCGTAAAAAAGAGCAACATTTCAAAAACGTGTGTTTTTTTAATTACCTTTACAGGGATAAAAATGCACCGAGGGTACCCCTCCTGACAGTTTTGTATTTTTTTTTGTTTTGCAAGTTGTAACTTCAACTAGAGAATTACCGAGTTACTTTATGTTTATATGCACACCAACTGTGCACTAGGTAATCATTACACAAAAAGTTATCAAAGGTGCAATAACGCCATAATGGCTTTATTTCACTTTCACAGTGAGAAATAAGACCCTACGCAAAAATATGGCTTTATTTCTCAATGTAAAGTGAAATAAAGTCAAATTGCACGGTATCGATGTACATGCATACACTGGCGATCAAAAGTGAGTGCATGCTGATTTTTCTTAACTACATATTTGTCGTTTTTCAAGTTAAATTTTTTTTGTTATTTATTTTTATAAAAATATTGTTCATTCCGTAACCAGAACTTCAACAAATTTGTATCTAAATTTTGAACTTTTTAGTCTGAAAAGGTCTTCCGCTTTTAATCCTACAAGAAATTTACTTTTATATGGTAAAAAGTGCAAAACCCCGTCAGCAAAACCAACTCGTTAGAAATCAAGGCGGTTTTTTAGCATTTTTTATTTTTATAATCAGATAAAAGAGTTCAAAATTAATTTAAAAATGTGTTGAATTTGTCAAAGTTTTGTATAAAGTTATGGTTTCTAGTGGATCTAGTTCTTTTTAAAACTTTTTGAACTGAAAAAAGTACAATTAATCTTGATATATAGCAATTTTTTTTCTTCTATTATCATCCTTTGAGGATCTTGAGTCGATGTCCAAAGCAATGGAAGCTTCATCTTCATCTTCATCTTCCTCTTCATCTTCATCTTCATCTTCATCTTCATCTTCATCTTCATCTTCATCTTCATCTTCATCTTCATCTTCATCTTCATCTTCATCTTCATCTTCATTTCATCTTCATCTTGACCTTGATCTTGGTCTTCATCTTCATATTCATGTTCATCCTCATCTTCATCTCCATCTTCGTCTTCACCTTGATCTTCATTTTCATCTTCATCTTTACCTATATCTTTGTCTTTTTATTTATCTTTAATTTTGCCCGGTTCTTCATTTTTGTTATTGGCTTGACCCTTCAATACAGTAGGTTGGGAGTGTCTGTGGTTTTGTAGTTGCCTTTGTCTTTGTTCCAGCCAGCGTTGCCAGGTTGACGTTTTTAACGTCATTTGGACGTTTTTTGTATCCTGTTGACGTTTGGACGTTTAATGTGTAAAAAATTACGTTTTTTTACTTCCCAGAAATTTTCTCTGTTACTAAATCTTGTAAGTGGAACTGATTTTGAATTATTTTCTTAATAAATCTTTACAAGCTTTGTGTTTTGCAGCAGCTGCTTCAAAAGATATTTATTCTTTGGACGCAAATGTCTTAAATATGATGCCTGCCAAGCGTACGCGCATTTTTTTCGGATTCTTGGACTAAGGATCCCGTGTTCAAAGGCTGGTTGTGTAAACACTTGAGGTTACGAGGCTTATTGTAATGTTTGCAATTGCACATTTAAAGCCAACCCTGTAGGGAAAACACGAACTAGTGAACCAAATTTCTAGTTCAGTACTAGTTCTTTTTCGCCAAAAACGAACCAGTCCGATAGTAACTAGTCACGCACCAGTCCAAAAGCAACGAAATGTGGTACTTTCACTAAACTATTTTATTTCAAATTTTAAACGCAGGGAAGGTAATCATTATGAGAAAAATAATTTAAATCAGCATTTAATCATTATTTTATGAATTATTATTGAGTTTTATTTTTTCGCTCAAACGCAAATAATTATTATTTGATTTTTATTTTTGGGATCACAAATAATGATTATTTTATGATTTTTATTTATTCGCGCAGAGATTATCATTAATTTTGAGTTTTATTTTTCCACTTAAAAATAATGATAATTTATAAAATTGAAAAGGCCATACATACGCAACCTACTGAAATTTTGACCTTAAAAGTTTGGGTCTTATTCCTCTTATAAGGGTGCGGCTACCTCTCAAAAGGATACGTCGGTAATCACGCTGGTATAGTTTTTGAGTTGCTTAATAATCATTATACTTAGTGATTCCATAAA
>NW_016158613.1:104498-104961 GCF_001687245.7 Rhagoletis zephyria
AAAAAAAGTGTCAAAATAATTATCACTTTCTCACTAAATTTATTTAAAAATGCAAGCCACCAGAGCTACCTTGTTTTAAGAAAAGACAAATTAATATTTTTTTATGCAATCCAGCACAGCTACCTTAATACAGTCAGTCAATAAAGTTTAGGTACAACGAATTTTTTACAATACGGGCAACTATTTTTTAAGTATTTTAGTTTTCGGTAATTTTTTATAAAAATATGGTCAATTCTGCAACAAAATCCCCAAAAATCAGAGTTACAAACCTTGTGCAAAATTTAAGAAAATTCTGCAAAATTTCATTAAAATAATTCACTTTCTATTTACGCTCTCTAGAAAAAGTTTTTTAGCCCATTCAATTGTAGTATAATGAAGTGATCTATTATTTTTATTGGCCAAATAATAGACATAAGATTATTATTATGAGAAATGTAAACATAACAAAACTGTCAAAGCTAAA
>NW_016158613.1:106120-118172 GCF_001687245.7 Rhagoletis zephyria
AAACGTGAAGAAAAATGCTGCCATAATTTTACTGTAGATGACGATCTCTTAAAATTAATGAATTCAGGTGATATATACAATAGTGATTCATTTGATGATGAGGAATATACACTCGATATAAATTAATGGTGTTAACTAGTCTTTCGTTTCTTGCGATTTATTTAAATAAAGCATGTGAATTTTCACTAAAACATTTTAGCCGTTTTTTGCCAGAGTCTATGTGAAATTTCACTAAAACATTTTAGCCGTTTTTAGCCGCTTTTTTTTGCCAATCTAGCCGGTCGGCCCAAAAAGTTCTGGCAACACTGGCCGCAGTTCGTATACGTATATAGAAGCAAAGCAGCGAATTTCGATTCAGTCTGCTTGCAGATTTCACCAATGTAATATCACGCTTGGCTGTTGATTGTTTTTCTTAGTAATTTTAGCACACGCTTGCCACATTTTGTGTAATTGACAAAAAATGCCCAAAGCAAAAAGTGGTGTATTTTTCTTCGATTTGTGTTTGCTACGATTCAAACACAAAATAGTGCGACTCTATATAAGAACTACAGTTTATAGTTCAAAGAACCTTCAACACCCACAATGCCAATTATGCTGTCATTCCTATGTATTTTTAATATAAGCATCTTGTATTTTTCATGCCGTGTGAATTAAACAAAATATAAAATCGGGCTTTTTGCTGACCATCGTTCACTAATTTAATAATAATTTCCATGATTTTTTTTTTAAAAGGGTACATATTGCATACTTTATTTTAGAAAGATTGTTTTCTATCTAAAGAAATCGATAGAGAAATATAAATGCTGATTTATGGAGAGATATACTTAATAATATTTATAACTTATACCCTAATTTTTAGGACTAAATACCTATTTATATGAAAATAATAAAATCTAAGCACCGAAACCATCTTGCCGTCTGGCATTTCAAAGATTTGGTTCTAACAAAACGGTGCCTAGTTATTAAACAAATGAATTTTACCAACTTAAATTTTTTTTTTAATTTTACATGTACTAAGTTTTTCGTATGCAAAAGTTTCTATAAACTAATAGTATTAGTTACTAAAATTTCCAAGATTCATTATTCCACTATACGTATAGGCAAAATAGACCAACAGATCCATGCACAAAAAATACCACTTTTAGTACATTTATAAAAAATGTGGCAACTATAACTGAGTGCAACGCACTAATACCACGTCAAAGTGAGACTGTGTTGGTGTGCCCAGCATTGCTTTAAACCAGAGGTGGGCACGACCACAAGCAAGCGTGAGCTAAAAGTGAGAATGTGTTAGTGTGTTCAATTCCCCTGCAAAAAATTGTGCGACCAGAGTATTCCGAGATTACTCTCAATCGGGTACAATTGGGCATTAATTAGTCCCAACTTGTGTCATACGTACGGTGACCATCCGTTCTGTTTTTTGCAGGACCGTACTGTTTTTCAATTGTCGGTCCTGCGTAGTTTTTCAAACCTGATAAACCTCAAAATGTACTGATTTTTTCCAAGTGTCCTGCATTTGTCCCGCATTTTATCGTTATTTTAAAATTATCGGACAATGGATGGATTTTTTTAAAAAAGTGTTTTTTGGTACTTTTCGTCGAAAAAAGTGAGATTTTCAATCAAATACGCAGTTTCATTTGATAATTTTTTTTCATTATTTTAAAATTCGATAAAGAAGATATATCATTACAGTCTGCACAAATTGAAATTTTTGTAAAGGGCATCTTGTAACTCGTCATTTACGTCGATTCATGTCGTCGATTTTTGACATACAACTTCGAAAAGTACCAAAAAAACAAAAAAAGATGGGTATTGTTTTCGTTTTGGACGACTCCAAATTTGCCTATAAAATAATCTTTTAAAGATTTTCACTTTTCGCTATTGCAATTATAATATGTTTTACTATACTTTTATAAATATTCACGTAAAAAAAGATTAATATCGATGAAGAAAACGTTATTCATTTTTAAAGTCTAAAATGCAATAAGCATTTAGAATCATAATTACTCTTTTAATATTTTTATACCACCTAAATATATGTAGGCATATTTTTGAAAAATTGTCCTTCATTTTGAATCCATATTTATGGTCACCGTACTCATACGGGTACTAATGGAGGTCAATTAGTCTCGACTCATACCTTATGGGTATAATTGGAGATCAATTAGCCCCCAACTCATCTCTAACGGGTACTATAAACGATTTAATGATTTGTACGCACTTAGTCAACGAAATTTCATGTGCAGCGTCGGCACACAGAGAGAGTATTCGCCTAACAAAACTGAGCACCCCGGTTCGAATCTCAGCTGGCGCAAATTTTTATTTTTATTTTTTAAAAGTGACTAGTCGCTTTTTACACCCGTTCGGGTATAAAGGTGAACAATTAGTCTCTTCATAAGACTTGCTCGAACAAAAGCAATCAGTTCATTCCATATAAAGAGATCAAAAGTGGTATTAGTCGCATGCTCCTTTGCGATTGCTCCCGGCGTCGTCCCGGATTAGTCGAATTTTTTGCAGGGGCATTTTCATGCTGACGCGTTCTCATCGTTACTCTCTCGATTGTATACGTACACGCGACGCTTACGCTCTTTTAGCACCTGCTAAGAAGCGTTGCCAACTTTTCAATTTCAAAAAGCACCAAAACTTGGAAAGAAAAGCGTTTTACCACACTAAAAGCACTAACAAATTTTTTATCAAAAGATACTTTTTTTCATAACAGTTGTATTTAACAAAAGTAAAAAAATGAACAATATTCAAAACTTTTTCGCTCATAACGATTGAATAGCATCTTCACATGCTATTATGATTCAGGCTTACGAAATAGTACCAAAGTACTGCACATTAAAACTAGTATATCACGAGAAAGAAATATCGAATCGCAACAAACGAAAATCAAATCTAAAGGGGAAGAGTAATACTAAATAATGCCCTAATTATAAATGAGTAAAAATTTTTTTTTCATAATATAACCTCAAATATCGCGAAACCCGTGTTTTTGACACTTTCAGGTTAGGATATCTTTTGACGTACTGGAGAAATTTTTCATCCAGATTAGGATGCAGCACCAAAAAATCTACAAGTACCGATAAATATTTCTATATCTATATATACATTTGAGAAATCAGAGTTTAGAAAAAAAGCACTAAAAAGGTACTAGGCACTAAACCATTTCTTTTGGCGTTTTAATTTTCAAAAAGCACTAAATCTAGTGCTTAAAGCACCAAGTTGGCAACTATGCTGCTAAGTCTCTGCCCATGCCTGCTTTAAATCCCAAGTACACTGCGAAAACGGTAAAACACGGTGGCGGATCTACCATGGTTTGGGGAGCCTTTTCCTAGCGTGGCGTCAATATAAAAACATTCTGGAGAATGTAATGAAACCATATTCCTTTGGGAATATGCCAGTCCATTACATTTTCCAGCATGACAATGACCCAAAACATACTTCCAGGTTAGTGAAGAGCTGGCTTTCGGATCAAAATATTGATGTTTTGGACTGACCGCCGCAAAGTCCGGATCTCAATCCGAATGAAAACATATGTGCAATTGTGAAACGAGATCTCAAGGACAAAAAACCGCGAAATAATGATGAATAGTATCAATTGGTGCAGCAAAGCTGGAACACATATCTGTCCAAAAATGTCAACTTTTAATACACAGTTTACCGAGAAGATTGGACAAGGTCATCAACAATAAGGGTTATCCCACAAGATAATAAAAACAAGAACCGTTTTGTTTAACTTTGTGAAGATATTTTTAAGTTGTCGCTGTCGTTTCTACATAGTCATATGACCAAACTGAAATCGGCGCTTTTTGGGTTTAGTTAATTTTCTTAAAAATGGTGTTAATGTTGTGAATTTTTTTATGTTAAACTCGAAGATACTTGTTACTTTATAATTTCTAATTAATAGTTTTGATGTGGCGAAATAAATTTTTAAAATATATTAGCAAAATTATATACAGCAAAGTCGTTTCTAATCATAAGGCCACCACGGTATGTAAATAAGTGTAATGACTTACTTAAGTTATCTAAACCAATTTTTGTGATGCCGTACCTGAAGTTCTAATACGCTGTTTTTTTACATAGTTGTAGTTTTTATGAAATAAGGAAGGACTTAATTAAATTTTTTTATGCGTTTGAAAACGTATACACTACTCGTAAGTTTGATAGTATTTGTACTTACATGTTTATTTAAATTTGAAATAAATATGTATGTATGAAGATTTTTGGGTTTCAATCAGGGTTGCCACTAACGAAAATAAATACTTACCATCCACTTGAAAAAAATCTACCAAATCTGGTAAATATCTACCAATAACGTTTTTTAGTTATTTTAATAAAAACTATAGATATGAGTTTTTTCAATAAAAAATAATTTTTTTATTAAGGAGCTTTTTATTTAACCAATGATATGATATTTGAGATGATACTAACGGCATCTTCTCGGTTTCCTTCAACCAAAAGCGAAAGTGATGAAACTAAAGGCAACAACGAAATTTCATCATTTGGAAAAACTACAGCTGGAGTTATTATAGACAAACACAGTGACTCAAAAAATATTTTTTAATATTCAGAATGTTTTTCAAGTAAATTTTTCACTTTTTTTGTGTAAAAGAATATTGTTTGCACTTTAACTAAAATCATAAAAATCAAAGATTAAAACTATACCACATTAAGAAGAACTCCAAAAATTCGCCCCGAAATTTCGTGCTTTTTTCTCTGAATTTTTTATTTTTATTTGAAGAATTATTTAAAATATTTAGGTAATCAAAAGCCCCTCAGGATTCCAGTTTTGCATAGAATAAAATACGTTCGCCCTTTATCGATGAAGTGTGCATTAAAGCGTTAGAAAATTAATGCAATTAAATAGACTATACTTTTAGAAAGAAATTTGTAATCAGCCTTATCATGAGTTTAACTTTCTCCAAACCGGTTAACTTTTCACTTTTGGTTTCCATGTATTTACTATGGGCGCACATAAGGACAAAGTGACTAATTACAATTAATAACTTAATTAAAGTCTTTAAACCTTATCACACATACCTTTCCAATACTCCTTATAAACCGGTCCACAATGTAACACACACATTTTGACTTTTAACGCAACGCAGCAGCTTAAGCAGAAGCGCAAAGTTGGGTTTTCTTGAGGTTTTTTGCGTCAAATTAAATAATTTTTTGTTTGAAGCGATGATAAATAGTTTCGCTTCTCATTTTATTCTTATTAACAACTAATATTTTTTTTAACATGGAAAGTGAGGCGTGAGGTATGTACTTTATTTAGCGATTTTTGCTAATAATATAGTTGTTTGTAAAATGGGTATAATACCTATTTTATAAATTGCCTTTTTTTATTGAAAAAAATTTTAAATTTTTATATTAGTTAGAGTTATAAAAAAAGTTCCAACGAGCACAGCAATTTCTCTTCAACAGTTCGAAAATCCAACAAATTGCCAATGTAAAAATATCACGAACTCGTCCCCCCTATACCCCATTCAATAAATAGAGTATCTTTTTCTAAAGTCGTTTATTGGGACGAATCCAGAATATAGGAGGACAAAAATGTTTACTCCATATGTATTTGTCAGATTTCAATGAAATGTGGTATCCAGGGGTTTTCGTTATCTTTGATTACGAAATTGATATCAAATTTTCAAAATTAAATATGGCGGATACAATATGGCGGAAGATATATTACAAAATGTATAGATAGTTATGAAGCTTAGTATCCAGAGATTTTCTTCGTCACTGGTTTCGAAATTGGTATTCAATTTTCAAAAATCAAAATGGCGGATCCAATATGGCGTACCACTTTTTGTAAATATATTTTGTTATGAAACTTGGTATTCAGAGATCCTCGTTATCTTTGATTACGAAATTGAAATTAGTTTTCAAAATTCAAAATGGGTTCAAATGGTGCTAAAGGTAATGCATTGCGTTAAAAGTAAAACGCCTATTGTTCGGGACGCCATATTCGATCCGCCATTTTGAATTTTTGAAAATATAATATCAATTTCGAAATCACTGACGACGAAAATCTTTGGATACCAAGCCATATTGGATCCGCCATTTTGATTTTTTTTAAATTTAATATCATTTTCGAAATCAGTGACGACGAAAATCTCTGGATACCAAGCTTTGTAATAATCTATACATTTTTTAAGATATCTTCCGCCATCTTGTATCCGCCATTTTGAATTTTGGAAATTTAATTTAATACTCGAATTCAGTGACGACGGAAATCCCTACTTACCAAATTTCATTGAAATCTGTCAAATACATATGGAGTAAATACCAAGCTTCATAAAAATTTATACATGTTTGAAGAAATATTCCGCCAATTTCGAAATCAGTGGCGAAGAAAATCTCTGGACACCAAGCTTCATAACAATATAGACATTTTTTAGGAAATCGTCCGCCACATTTGATCAGCCATTCATTGAAATCTGTCAAATACATATGGAGTAAACATTTTTGTCGTCCTATATTGTCGATTCGTGCTTATGTGCGGGCGGATGAAACATTTTGGGGTGAATTTTTTTTTGGGCGAAACTCAGGATAAGGCATAATATAAAGATAACAACGAAAAATATAGCCAGAACGAAAAATGTTTGTAGTTCACACTAATTACCTTAACGAAAATTTACCAAAATGAAAACAAATTTACCTTTTTACCAACCCAAATTTTTGCTACCAATTTTGATAATAACCTAATTCAATTTAAATTAGTAAAATAGTAGTCAGAAATATTAACTAATAAATGCAGTTCTGTATGCTCTCCCTGAATTTTAAGTAAATTTTAAAATGGAATATGGATATGACAATTAAAAAAAACAAAGACAAACTTTGAGACGCCAAAAAGTTGCATCGCCTCTAGCATACGCGCCACAGTACATTATTCAAATTGCGATCTCTAAATCACTACATATATGAAATTCTTCATTCATCCAAAAAGACAAACGCATAAATATGTATACATTAATAAATGTAAATATGTGCATACATATATACGATTCATCTGCTTTCGTCTTCCCCTCGCTGTCCTTCATAGAAAGACAAATTATTAGATTTCTGCGAATTGCCACGACACCATCAATATTAACCCTAGGTTGCGAAATATTTAGGTTTTCGCATAAGTTAACATTTAATAAAGCCATACTCGTACATTTTATATGGAGAATAATAATATTTCGTTTAAAATTCTGCATGTAAACATGTTCTCGACGATACGTGTAACTTTCATGAAAATTAACTAAAAAATTCATGTTATATTAACGGCTGGAATGAAAAAAACTATGTCCACTAAAATGGGTTAAAATCAAATTTGAGTTGACATATTTACACGCATACATGCAGGCATACATATGGACATATACAGTGGACTTTGGATTTTGATGTGGTTGAATCTTTTATGGTACTGAAGATTTGCTTACAGGTGAAAAAAATTAAAAATCATCCGTGGATATATGTAAATATATTTTTATAAACGCTTTGAAGTTTAGAAATTTTTAATATTCAAAAATTAATAGAATAATTTTTTTGCAATTGTACAAATGGTGTTCAAGGCACATTGACCCACCTGTACAAAAATCGTGGCGCGTCATGGACAAAAATTTTACAATTTCGGACCGAAAAATGGGCAAACGAGCAAAGTTGCCAAGTTACATCTGTGAACTTCCGATAATACCACATATGTTTGTGAATTTAGGAGTTTTAATTTTATTAAAAAAAAATAATGTATTTTCCTGCAGAAAACGTTCATTTTATTTAATGTTAATTAAAATCACACCCTAAAATACTAGTTAATGACTCAAATACTGTTGTGGAACACAGAAATAGATTGTTTTGCCAAAAATTACCAAAATTCGAGATAACTAATTTTACTGGATATAGAGAAATAGTTGGCACTTTTCACTTTGCTGGCCGAGACTTCTTAAATTTTAGATTTTAGAATTTTTGTGTCGGACTGAAAAAGTTGCGCTTGTTGGTGATGAATTTGCGGGGAGATGTGCTGCGGTTGTTATGAATGAATTTATTTGGCCTTGAGAAATACGCGAATGCGTTTATGAATGAAATAGTTCTTTTGTACTTGAATAAGTGCGTGATTATGTATGTACACTGAGTTGTACATATGTATTCATGTGCGTAATATTTGGCAGAAATATGCACATACGTATGTATGTATGTACATACTTATCTATATATGCATGTATGCATGTATGTATTTATGTTATCATGATTGCAATTAATGGAGTATGTATTTACATACATATGCATGGGAAATGCATTTTCATTTGACTGCAAAACTATTGGGGCATACTCGTAGACGAAATAATGGCGACTCTGAAGTTAAAGTTTGAGAACCTCAAATAAGAAGGAATTTATTATATGTATGTTATAGTATGTGCATGTGTAAGAACGTTATCAATAAATGATTTGCGAGGTTGTTTAGGTATGTATGTACAGATAAGTACATAGAGTGGAACGTTATCAATGCATATATGATTTTGGAGTATGTCCATTTTTGCATATGTAGCGCATTTGTAAGTACATACATACATCCGTATGCGCATGCGTGAGAAATAAAGTCGACTCTAAACTTACATAGTTGCAGCTTTTTACAGAGATTCTATTGAAAATTAAGTCAAAAATCTGTAACTAACTTTAGTGCCGACTTTATTTTGACTATGAATATGCCCAATTAATTACATATAATACGAGTATTGCAGTGGAAAATGACCATGCAACACATTTGCTCAAAATAAATGTTCATAAAACTCAAAAATAACTTTTCAAGAAAACACCTTGAAGGTAACAAGTGCATTGCATTTGTACGGTTTTTTGTCAATGTGTCCATGTTTAAAGTGAAATTGTGAAAAAACTAAAGCAGCTAGAAAGTTGTGGTTTGTTGCATTATATGTAAATAGCATAGCAGCTACCATAAACAAAAATAGATTTTTTCGACCAAAAGCTCCTTTGAAAGGCCGACAACAAATCACCAAAGAGTTTGCCAATTGCATGCAATTTTCATAAGGTTTGCAGTGAGAGCATACACTGGCACATACATATTTATGTATGTTTCTGACAAGAATTTTCATATAACTTAATACAATATAAACAATTTTCATATTTTTTTAAATTAATCAAAACTATTAATATGAATTGTTTACCAATTTTAGAATTCTTTTCAACTAACATGCATTTTTACTACCTACTATATACATATGTTATATATATTTATATATACATATACTATATACTCGTACAAGAAGCGAACTTGAACACATGCTTTTTGAGTTTTGGATTTTTTTATGTCGTTAAAGCAATATTAACTACTCAATAAATATATATAAATATATATTTAACAAATGGTCATGCATATATAAAGATCCGAAATGCTAACTGATATAAAAGTACAATTCATATAGTTTAACTTTTAATTTATTTAATTTTATAAAAACATACAAGAATATATTTCTGCATTCACCAGCAACCTAGCAACACAGCCAGGCACTTGCAAAATAACATAACATTATCATAACAGAATGTTAACGTTTTTTGCTGTTAACTCGTGTTCAAATGTTAATCGCAATGGGGTGATATTCCATGGATTTATTTTTCAGCTAAACAATTTTACGTTCCAAAAATTTGCACCTTCTCTATCTATCTAAGTTCTGTGACGAGACCTGCAAAACGCCATCCGTGCAGTGAAAAATGCTTCATTTTAATACAGGCGTATTTGAATTGAATATTTCCATTATACGTAGTGTTTGTATAATGGAAAAATCCACTTTTCACTTGATTTAAATACGAACATTTTTAAACCGTAATCAAATAAAAAAAATTCAATCTTACAACGCGTTTTTTTTCTTAGTGTAAACATTTTTGTCATCCTATATTCTGGCAGAGATCTTAGATAGATAGAGATATGTTTTTATAAAATTAAATAAATTAAAAGTTAAATTATATGAATTGTACTTTTATATCAGTTAGCATTTCGGATCTTCATATATGCATGACCATTTGTTAAATATATATTTATATATATTTATTGAGTAGTTAATATTGCTTTAACGACATAAAAAAATCCAAAAACTCAAAAAGCATGTGCTCATGCTCGCTTCTTGTACGAGTATATAGTATACTAGCCAGTGCCCGCTTGCTTTCGCGGCGCCTAATAAGAGTTTTTGCGTTGGCCAATGCAAAAGAGCGTTTAAAAACAAAATTAGTCTGTAAAGTCAAAATGTTTGATTTAAGTTGAAACCACTAAGGCGCAGTATCCTCCTCACACATAGGCCCATAATAGTAACGCTGTGATACCATATGGAATATCAATCTCTTTCGGTGTCATGAGTTTTACCGATGGTCTTATTTCCACCTGTGACATCTCTGCCAGGTATGCGTAATCTTTTTGTATGATCTTGCAACTACAACATTGGTGCGATGCGTATGCTATTAAAAGTTCTTATAGGGAAACTCAAGAGCACAGAAGTGCGTTTTCTGTTATAGGAGGGCCAAGAATCCTCGCTGTCCCACAGGATGAAAAGTTTTCCGGTACATTGCTAAATGAGTCGTGTGATCTCTTAAGTATCTTTCAAAAGAAGCAATTGATATACCTACGGTGATCTTTCCTTGTTAATTCACGACTTTTACAATTCGTGGTAAAATTTATGAAGTGATTTCTGGGTGGATGCAAGGCCGCATGATCGAGCATGAGGGCGTCAGAAAAACTTAACCCCATCCTTCATTTAGACATCTAAAAACTAAATTCGTATAACTTAAACATAGTGCCAAAGCAGACCAACCACACAGGGTTTCTATACATTTCGTCTACAGCGCCATCCATTGCGTTCGTTTTCTGCAAAACCATTGCTTACCATAAAATGAATACGTGTTATGAATTTCAACCTTAAGTCCAGCGGTAAAATTTGAACGAAATCGGTTCATAAATACGATTTATATAAATAACTCTACTCCAGCACCACCTAGCGAGCTTTCTAGTAGCATGTAATTGGACCATATATGTATGTAAGATAACCTCCGACAATCTGACGGAACTCTATTCAGTGGTTTTTGAGTTTATTTTGCAAGCGCATCACGCAAAAGCTAATGTATGGAATTAAATGCAGTTTTGCTAGAGCTCTAATTGAAAATATAGAATCCATTTTTTTTTTGTTTTAATTTATCGTCGATCATTATTCCTAGCTATTTGAACGTATTAACCTTTTCCAGTGCGTCGTTGTTATATTTAGAGTTAGCAACGGACCGTTCTCAAAATTTCACCTTGATATAACCACACACTTACTTTTTTTTTGTTTCTGTGTGGAAGGTTTTTCGGTAAAAAAAATTAAAACTTTTCGTGGTTGCTGCCAAAAAATTAAGAAATCTGAGACGTCACGTTTTACAATTTCATACAGTTCTCTTTACAATGTATTTCACTAAACTACTAAACGGCTGCACCGACTTGGTTTATATTTGGCAACACCTTGAAAATAAATATTCTGACGAAAAATTTACTCGGTATGTAGCTCTGGATATTCCTAAAATTCTTATACAGACTAAAACGTAAAAAACCAATATATCTCTAAAACCAATTACGCTGGAGAACTGAAACTTAGCACTGATACATACATATATTGCAAACGCATTGGGAAAGGGGGCGTGGCTCCTTCCTTCCATACAAACTGAACTTCTCATATAGCTTATCTCTGGAACCGCTTACGCTAACGTCCTGAAATTCTACACAGCTACATATGTTATCAATACCGTAGTTATGGCGAAAAGTGGTAATTATTGGAAAGGCTGGATCGATATACATTTACGTAACCGCGCAAGTATCATTCGACTGGGAACCATTTTCTCCTAGATTTCCAAATCCCATTGAACTAATATACCTTTGTCTTTAATTTTGAGTAAGGTAAAATGTATGTGAAAATTTTGAAGCATTTTTTTTAATGTTTCACAAAGAATGGAGCTTTGCTTTTACGAGTTTCGCTATAAACTGTCCTATCTACATACCTATTTGCATAAAATTATAGCCGTTTTTGTTGTTCGG
>NW_016158613.1:118197-120185 GCF_001687245.7 Rhagoletis zephyria
AACATACCGAAATTTTAGATTTGGCTTCTGTTGATCTAATAAACCCCCTATTAATTTTTCTTTAACATCTATTATGTACAGATATCGGCCTGTTGCAATTTTATTATTCTCAAGTACTCTCGTTTGATACCCATATGGCAACACTTAGTTTATATAGTAAATTTAACTGAATTAAAGTTTTCAAATAAGTGGCAACCCGCTTCAAGAATATTTTCAAAAGTAAGCTTCCTAATCCTCTTTAGTTTATTATTCGTATTGCAATATTTCATTTATTTTACAAATTTCAATGAATACAATTTTTCAATCAGTTGGCAAATCCCTCAAAAAATATTTTCAGGATTAAAATTTCCTATCGTCTTTAGTTTGATGCCAATATTGCAAAATTTAATTTATGCTATCAATTATATTAAATTAAAGTTTTCAAATGGGTGGCAACCTTCCACAAAAATATTTTCAGCTGTAGGCCTTTGTAAATTTCTTTCTTTTGACAGCCATATTGCAGTATTCACATTACCGTATCAATTGACCTAAACTGAATTTTTAAACACAGGTGGCAACTCTCTAATTTTTTCTTCTATATTGGAAGCTAAATCTCTAGCGATACATCGGTGAAAACTGCATTCAATTCCATGTTTTCGACTGCTGCGCGTACAAATATACAGACAGACAGATATTCAAAAATTCTAAAAATTGTTTATTTGGTTTGATTCAATTTTCAAACAGGTGGCAACTCTAAAAAATGTTTTTGGCTGTAAGCCTTCTTCAGCCTCGTTCTTTTGACGCCCATATTGCAATATTCATTTTTTCTTATCAATTTACTTAAACTCCAGTTTTCGAACAGGTGGCAACTCTCTAATTTTTTTCTTCCTATATATTAAGTTAGACCTCTAGCAATACATCGGTGAAAACTGCATTCGAATCCATGCATTCGTTTTCGAGTGATGCGCGAACGAACATACAGACAGACAGACAGACAAAAATTCTAAAAATGGTTGATTTGGCTTCTGGTGCTCTAATAAAGACCCCCCGCATTAATTTTTCTTTAATATCTATAATGTACAGACATCGACCTGTTACAATTTTATTATATGTATAGATGTATATATAAATATATATAACATATGTATATAGTAGGTAGTAAAAATGCATGATAGTTGAAAAGAATTCTAAAATTGGTAAAAAATTCATATTAATTGTTTTGATTAATTAAAAAAAATATGAAAATTGTTTATATTCTTGTTCGAAGAAACATACATACATATGTATGTGCCAGTGTATGTTCTCACTGCAAACCTTATGAAAATTATGTACACATGCAATTGGCAAACTCTTTGGTGATTTGTCGTCGGCATTTCAAAGGGGCTTTTGGTCGAAAAAATCTATTTTTTTTTTCTTGTGGTAGCTGCTATGCTATTTACATATAATGCAACAAACCACAATTTTCTAGCTGCTTTAGTTTTTTCACAATTTCACTTTAAACATGGACACATTGACAAAAAAAACGTACAAATGCAATACACTTGTTAACTTCAAGGTTTTTCTTGAAAAGTGATTTTTGAGTTTTATGAACATTTATTTTGAGGAAATGTGTTGCATGGTCATTTTCCACTGCAATGCTCGTATTATATGTAATTAATTGGGCATATTCATAGTCAAAATAAAGTCGACACTAAAGTTAGTTACATATTTTTGACTTAATTTTCAATAGAATATCTGTAAAAAGCTGCAACTATGTAAGTTTAGAGTCGACTTTATTTCTCACGCATGCGCATACGGATGTACATATGTATGTACTTACAAATGCGCTACATATGTAAAAATGGACATACTCCAAAATCATATATGCATTGATAACGTTCCACTCTATGTACTTATCTATATCTATATCTATACCTATATCTATATCTATATCTATATCTATATCTATATCTATATCTATATCTATATCTATATCTATATCTATATCTATATCTATATCTATATCTATA